>NW_024885532.1:31162136-31196770 GCF_019232065.1 Centrocercus urophasianus | reverse complement strand
CCATCCATCCATCCATCCATCCATCCATCCATCCATCCATCCATCCATCCACCCCGCCCGCCCGCTCCGCCGCACCCACCGCAGCCTCGGTACCCCGGGCCGGCAGCTCCCGCCGGGGCCGCGCCTGCGGGAGGAGAAAGGCCGGGCCGAGCCGCGGCTTCGCCCGCGGGAGCACCTCCCCGCCGGTTACCACGGCGGCAGCTGATAAATAATGCAGGGCCGGGGAGGGGGCACGGGCCCGCAGCAGCCAGCTGGCAGCGGTGCGGCCCGCCAGCCTCGAACAGCGGGAGGGGCCCCGCCCCGCGGCCGCTCTTCGCCCCGGGATCCGGCCCCGCAACCCCGCGGCTGCTGGAGACCGCCAGGCACCGGCGCGCGGCCAACCCACGGGCGGGAGGCACGGGCACACCGCCGCTCCGGGCCTCGGTGCTGCCCATCTGCGCCCCTTGTGCCGCACGCCCCTGCCCGGCGCAGACCAAGGCAAAGAACCACGCGCACGGACCTCGCTGAGGCCCACGGGGGTGGGAGAAGTTCACCCACAGCTTCTTCCCCCAAGTGACACCACAGACAGACCACTGGCCAGAGGGCTCCTTCCCCAGCACCACACCTCGACTTGGACTGAAGAGACCCAAAGCTTTATGCTCACGGTTTCAAAGATGAGTTCTTAGACTTGAAAATCATTTAACTCCAACTTGCTTATGCGAAGTGCTGTTTCACTTTGTGCTAAGAGAAAGCCAACACAGGTACAGGGAAAATAACTAGCTATTTCTCTGCTAAGCCTCAACATATTACTGAGGCAGGGATGTATTTCAGCTTTCCCCTTCCATTCTGAGCCATGGAGATGCTGTGTTACTTGAGCTGCAAACACTGGATAAGCAGCATAACAAGCCACAGATTTACAATCTAGCAAAGGTGGCTCTATGCACAAGAATAAGATCACAATAATCCTCTAAAAATGTTTTTGTTGTTGTTTTTTATAATTTTTCAAAGATACAATACTTATTTCTCAGTATTAAACAGTGTTAAAGCCAAATCCAGCAGCTATTTCTGATTTATGCTAGTATCAACCTGCAACAAACTGATTGGATCCAACAGTGCCTAAAAAGAACTCAGTACAGAGCGTGCCCCTGAAATTTAATTGTGTCCTTCTTAACCACAGCTTGAGGGAAAAACAGCAGCCCTACTACAGCCCTTAAGTTCCCACATACTACTGGTATATGCCTTGTCTTTGTGTGTGTGTATGTAAGAACTAAACCAGTCTAGGCTGATATTCTATTCCTCCACCCCAGCCTTTCCAAACTATTGATAATTTTATTGTCACGGCAAACTGGCTCTACAACCTCTAAACTTTAAGCACTAGAGGGCAACATTACCCCTCGTTTTTACAACACGCCAGTACCAAAAAAAATTTCACAGTTCTCATACCTGGCCAATGAAGCCACTGTGTAATTAAACTAATATGCTTTCAACAATACCATCTCTTGCCCAACACAAGTGTTGCACGTTGTAAATTCATATTTTGGATACATTAAACTGAACCTTGTGAGGCCTAATGAATTGATTGCCTTTACTTACATCTGACACTAACTCAGACAGCAAAAATAAGCTGTATGTGTGTACTTCATGAACAAATACCTGAAATAAAATATGTAAGACTGTGTATCATGCAAGATAATGCCATTATAATACTGTATCAGGTTACTCAGTCTGAAGAAACTTGCCACAACACAAAGGATTACTCAATCTTCCTGAACATTTTACTCTGCAGAAAAACAGAGCTAAGAGCAGTACTGGAGACTTGCTGTTCTTTCCCATTGATTCCATGTTGTGTAACCGAGTGGAGATCAAAGGGCAGTACCTTTAAGAGCATTAAGTGCAAGGAAGCAGCTTTCATCTGTTTTCCTTGTCAAGCTCCTGAACAGAAGCACAATTATAATTGTGCAAGCATACAATTAAAAACATTTTCCCTCCCCCTGATGACATTACTTGTTACAAACAAGTTTTTTTTTCCATCTCACTCCCCTGACTCTTGAAATCTTCCTGTTCACCAGTTTTCTTCACTATCAACTATCACAAAGCTGTGCTGTAACTTTTAGGAATAACTGAAAGATGACCAAATTTAAAGGCACTTAGGTTTACTTCACATACTGTTTTCCTGACCATTCTACTGCCAAGAGAGATGCTCCAAAGACAAATTCATAAACCTCATTCTTTAGGTATAGCAGAAGACTTCAAAGCCAGCTTGTGAGCTTGTATAAGCAGCTGTGCTAAGAGGGTTTGCATTTTTGAAAGTGGTTCAAATCAGCTGCTTCAATTCTTAGTGGAATAAGCCTCATTTTGGAAGATTACCCACTAATCCTGCCCAGCAGGAATGCCTTCCACCTCCCTCCCCTGTTTCTAAGCAGATCATGGCCAGAAGCCTGCAGATAGTGACCTATGTACTGGCTGTACAAGCTTTCATTCCTCACATTCAGAAAGATTAAGGAGCCCTAAGCTTCTGAAGGGCTCCTGGTGAACAGCAGCGCCAGAAGCAGCACCACCTTCAGAGGGCATCTTCCTCAAGGGAACCAGACCATGCACAGACTCGCTTCAAAAAGGTGAAAACAAGTTCACTTCTGTTCACTGGTTGAGAAAAGGTGTGGATACAGACCATGCAGGTTTGATCAGCTTCTACAGGGGTGCAGCTCTTTTTCAGCAATGTTTACTTCTTTGTATCCAAAGTCATCAAGTTCATTAATTTTGCTTCAGGGCTGACCAACTTAGCACTCAGGGAAGATTTTTGTCCCGTGGGATCTACATTTTCTTTTATTTCTTCAAGATCTTGCAGCACTGCAACCCAATTTATATGGGGGAAAAACTAGAGCAGAACACATTAATGGTAGAACATTGACCATCACAGCCTGTTTAGTTGGTATGGTTAACTACAGAAGGTTTTGGATATTCTCATTACATTGATCCTAAAAGTTCATATCATTTTGCATTTGCATCCTGAATACAAAACAGTTTACATCTGTCTGTGTGTAATCTGTCAAGCCAACTTGATAGAAAGAAGCAAATTCTGCAAGAATAATCCAGTATTACTTCAGCATTTAAACACGGCTACTCTTTTCACTGCTTGAGCACTTCAGCTCAACTAGTTACTCTTGAGTTCCTCTGTCAGTCCTCCCAGTCATCCTGCCAGTTCTTCCCCATCCAGAAATCATGGAAATCCATTCCCAGTGTCACCACATTGCTCTCAGCCTGTGAGTGTGCAATTCATGGAAAAGAGAAAGAAGAATTTTAGTACTTGGCCAAAAGTTGTCATTGACCAAAATCAAAATATGCCATTAAGTGATTATTCCCACTTCTATTCAGGAAATAAACCTTGATGGAGTCTTGATCTATTTATGTAAAGCAGAAATCACGAAAGGTAAATTAAAGAATCAACCAAACAAAAAAACATTATGAGATACTAGTGAGCCAGACTCCCCACAGGTACATGTGAAGGTACCAAAGAGCTACTAAAGCACCATGATTATCCAGGAAAACACTCATTATTTGTCATTGTTAACAGAACTGAGATCTCAGTGGAATTTGAACAGTGCCTAATACATCTGGCCTCAATACTGAGACCTGAGGCACCTACAGCAGGAGTCTAATATTATTTCCCACTGTGCTTTCAGAGTTCCACAAGGAAGAGTAGAGTTTTAAACACCCTTTCGTAAAGCACGGTTTTTAAAGCTCTTATTTCACACTATGTAATAAATTTTCTAAAAAAAGTAAGGGCTAAAGCCTGACAAAATACCAAAAAAACCTTATTTTATAGTTTTCTCTCATCATTAGGACATCATGCCTGATTTATCCAGACAACTTCACACTGCAGTTGTTATCACTTGAAAAACAGTTCAGTAAAAAGTATTAATCTTGCTTCACTGGACCTGCAAATGTGGTCTTTTCCACACATATCTATCTCCTTAATGTCTGCTCATTATTAATTGCAACTTCTCTGAGTAAATAAAGCGTTCTGAATTTGGCAGTTTGTTTCTTTGATTTATTATTTTTTTTTTTTAATACATAGATCAGTCACTTACGAAGCTTGCCAACCATCACAGGTCACAAGAGAACTCACTACAACGCACTTGTTTTCCCTTGAAGTAGATCATTGTTACTACCTGTGTCTTCCATCTTGGAGAGGTGCCTGATTGCTTTACTAATACGTTCCATTTTTAAGAAAACGTGTTAACAGAGTAATGGAGCACTCCATCAAGTGCTTATAACAGAATCACAAACTATGAGGAACAGCAAGTTTGCAATGGCACTTACCAGAAAGTCTTCACTGAGTCAGGCTTGGAACTTAAGTAATGCTAATTGTGACAGCCAAGTATAATCTTATGGCTTTCACACACACTGCAGGACTAGGATCTAGTAAATGAAAACACTGAACTAAAGAAACTGATCCTGCTTGAGCAGAGTTGGACTACAGGCTCCAGAGGTCCTATCTAGCCTTTGTTGCTCCATGATTCTTTGCTTTGGCAGTCACAGGCCCAACATCAAACAACCAGACGCAGCTGCTTGTGTCACCTCAAATGTATTATGTAGTGATTTTCAATTTAGAGACAGCTGAAACACACTTTTTCTCCAAGAAAAATAAATAAAATTAATAAAAGCAAACAATCTTACCAAGAGCCTCCAACAGAACATGAAGTGGTACTGTTACAGGCTAAGTCTCAGAGAAAGGAGATGCAAATTGAATATCTGAAACTGTAAGACATATTTCAAGAGGTGTCAGATAGGTTGGGATTTTGCTTGCAGTGAAATGAAATTGGTTCTTCACAAGCCATTCCAGGCTCTGAGTTACCATCACTTTCTTGATGAACTTCTCTTTTGCACGGTTAGTTTCACTAACTATTCACTGAGTGCTAAAGATGACACCAAATGAGAAGTTCTGTAGCTGACAATTGTCCACAACCTCTTACATAGCCAAGCTTCAGACTCCTTGCTGAAGCAAGTTGCTTTTATCCAAAACACACTCCCTTCTTGCACTGTTTCATAAACTCCATTCACTGTTCCACCGCAATGCACTTAACAGGGAATCTGAAAATGCTTAAAGGTAAGAGTTCAAACAGCCTGAGCACAGCACGCCCTAGGAGGAGTTGTAGGGCACTTCAGCTGCCCAGTCTTCCATGAAAGCTCGATTCCTACCAGGATTGCGATCTTTTGACCATGACTTATAACCAGTTCATGTGACAACTTGATGATAAGCATTAAGGCCTTATTTTCTGAAAATGAGAAAGCTTCTACAGCATTCAGTAATGTAATACTATATAGAAGAGTCTGAGAAAGAAAGTTCTGAGTAACTTACAGTGGAGCCCTTTCCTTCCTAGTTCTCACCTCATTAGAAGTCATTTTAAACATGCTTCCCTTTGTTATTAGAGAAGTGTTCTGTAAAATAAGGTGTGGTTAGACATTTGCAGACAAGTATCAGGGTTCATAAAAACAGCCTTGAAGTTAATATAATTGCAAATCACCACTCACTTCTCCCAGGAATTATGCAAGAGTTGCTCTACCTGAAGTTACTGTAGACACAATGACTTGGACTTGCCTAAGTTTTAATAGGCAGATATAAATCAGAGAAGCATAGGATGCATTTCCACAGTTCTCCCAGGGGTGTTGCCTTGGGGTCCTACACAACTTTTGTTGAGGCCATTTAGTAAAAAGCAATCCTTTATACGTAATATAACAAAATTCCTGCAAGAATACAAATGGTGAGTAGAAAAAAGCAGAAAATCCTTGAGTATTTTAGCTTAGAACTTCACTAACACTACACTTCTGCTCCAGTACTGTCTGATCAGGCTAAAGGGTCATCTAAAGAGGCAACGGCGTCAGTCCTGCCAACGTAAGGGCTATGCAGAAGCAGTTAAAGTCTTTTAGACTGGAGGCCTAACATTCAGCACTTCAGCCTAGAGCAACAAGAAGGCTGTGACAAGTTCTGCAAACTGCTGTGTGCTAGCTACAACATGTTCAGTAAATGAGGGAACATAAGTACGCAAGCTTCAGAGTATAATCAGGAAATGCTTGTTTAAGCATTTAAGGGAACAGAAAGTTTTCCCTTCATCTCCATCATTCCAAGCATTAGAAACCACACAACTGTTACACTAATAGGATAAGAGGCTCCCATCATGCAACCCTAACAAAATGGTCTATTTGTATTGTCTGCATTATATCGCAGAAATTGGGTGATTACTCCCACTCAGATTAGCAGTTCATGCAGTAAAACAGAAGCAGCACTACATACAGTGAAACAGTTCTGGGGAAGGTATTTATTTTTCCTGTCTGGTGACAATATGAAATAGACAAGTTGGAAGTGAACTCAGTTCTGGCACTAAAACTGGTAGGTATATTCTCTACATTTCTCTTAAGCTGTTTTGTTTTCAATACTTGCTTGTTCCAGCAGATTCTCACTGAGTATGCTGAATTGAGCAAAACATCAGATTAGACATTTATTCTTTAATTAATCCAAATTCCTATTTGTCAACAGCAAGAGTTACAGTGGTTAAAATTCTGCATTAGAGTCAAAAAAGCTGTGACTGCTATGGAATGGTTCTATTACAAGCTAAACTTGGAATGCTGGGGTTTAAACATTTCAGACAACCTATCTGTTCAAGTCAGAAGACAAAACCACATCTATACCTTTGAAGATGTTTTAAAGATGCACAGAAAGGATGAAAAATATTTTATGCACAGCAGAAAAATCAGATTTTAAGACAGAAATTTTCTTCAGTGCTAGATGCAGACCAACAACGAAATTGAGAATAAGATGAACACAGGGTCCCCAGAAGGATATTAAGAGTAAATAAAGCTTTAGAGACATGACAGAACATGATTGAGCAAAGGAAGCTTATTTTCTGAAATCCAAGATGCAGGAAAAGAGTTGTCATCAATCAAGTTGACCCAGGCATTGCAAAGGAAATTAAATAGCCAGCAGCTCTGTAACATCTCTGTTCTCTGCATAGCTATACAATGCAGGTAGACTAACAAAATTAACAAAGACAAAGAAGGGTACTGTTGGGCAGGGAAGTTAACCAATTTGACAATGTTCAGTATTTCAGAAGTTACTTAAAACCAAAGGGCTGTCTAAAACAGTGGACAGTGTACTGCTCTGCAAGAGAAGTTGTCATGCTGGAAAGAAGTCATCTGTCAACCTTCTTCTGTGAGACCAATTTCTTGAACAATTTCATGTAATCACTCAAAGCCAGAAGTCAGGTGAGTGGTCAGTAGTTTGGGCTTGCTTACACTGAAACTAGAGAGCTACGTGAAGCTGACAGCACGTGTCAGTCTTAAACAGACATTAATCCAGTCAAGAACATAAATAATACAGTACGAATGCTTAACACTGCCATTCAGGAAACAGTGCAAAGACTCCTGCTATAAACAGAGCTCAGTGAAGCTGAAAGAAGAGCTTGCACATACCAGTCAATCCAAGTACGACAAATTTGCCAGTTCTTAACTCCTAAAGAGTTAGAGGCAAGAAACATAGCTTGTCTTGAACAGCAGGCTCAGTCAAATAGTGAATGGAATTACATGCTGCAAGCAGAGACAGCTGGAGCCTGGATTTTGATGCGTGTGACCAAATCCTGTTGAATGATGAAGCCAAGTGTTGTCACTAATGACAGAACAAATTCCTAGCAGAAAACTAGAATTCAGAATTAAGCAGCAGCAACTAGAATCAAACTACTGCAGCAATACAGCTTAGCAACAACTATATGGAGAAAACTCAGATGCATGATCACGTACAGGTAACAGATATGTCAACAGACAGAGCTCTTACTGAGGAAAAGGATAAGAAGAAAGTCCACCCAATAAAATTCTTCTATGTGAATAAGACATTAATCAAAAGAAGAAAAAAAAAAAAAAAAGGTAGAATAATTAGGCGAGGGAAAGGAAAGGATTGCCTGTAGTCTGAGGTAAGGCCTCTTTTTCTTTTGCTGCTTTGGATGGCAAGATAAAGGCCTGATATTTGTTCCCTGCAACAATCTTTGTATGCAACCTTGATGAGGCCACAAGAGGAATAACACTTTGCCTAAAATAGCTGTTCTCCATCTCCCAAGTCATTTTGTACCTGCTCACTTAATGTCAAAACCAGGCAGCTCCTGCTGATAACGCTGAGCTAATAAAGCTGCAGAAGGGACGAATGCAATCTATTCTTATTCTGCCTCTTGCTTCATACCCACAGCTGTCAGCTAAATTCCATAGCTGCACCTGTATCACCGATAAGTTAAGAAAAGTTAGAAGAAAAACAAACTACAGACACCACATAAGCTCACATCTTTCAGTGGAAAAAACTTAACTCTGTGCAGTCACTTGTTGTTATGACCACAATTTCAGAATAAACACAGTCCAGGAGCAGATCAGTGGAGCACTAATAATTGATACCAGTGTTGTTTAAGATCCTGTACTGCACTGGACAACAACGGCTTTTCTAGACCCTGGCTCTATTCCACTCATCCTTCAGTTGTTCTCCAAGCTCACTCACGTAGTTGCTAGCAGCTTGTCATCATAACCTGAGCTTCAATATTTTTTTCTAGTAGACAATACTGTGTCTGCTAATGGTCTATGGGTCTCTTGCAACAGATAAGTGAGATTTAATACCATGACAAAGAGCGAATACTTGCATCAGCAACTACCCTTCATCACCAGAAATTTAAATACATAATAAGCTCTGCAACTCCAGTAAGACAGAGGAATCTCTCAAGCTGGTGCTGAAACTCCTCAGTCCCAAGCCCAAAACGTCTTCAAGTGCAATTGGTCTTCTAAGAGCTGGTTCTAAAAATTGGCTTCTCTCAAACCTGTAGGTAATTTGAAGAGTTGAATCCAAGACCCGTACGCTCTGGGTTTCCAACAACTTAGTAAGTAATGGAAAGGCACTAAGATTGAGTTAAAGATTCTACAAGAAGTTTGTGCTGATATTTTGAAGAACTTGATGACAACTTAAACAAACCCCATAAAAAGCACCAAAAAGGTGGCTTTGAAGGAGAATTGGTTGTAAAGTCTATGTATCCTAATAGCAACAAAGAAACATTTTTTATGTTATTTCCTTTTTCCAACTTACCCAAGAGTCTGTCAGAAGCTGAAATATCAAACACTGATGCTTCTTGTTTGGCGGTTACAGAATTTTGAGGCTTTGGGGAACTCTGTTTCTGCTCATCCAATACTGCTAAGCTCATTCTTTTTCTTCTTTAAAATACCTCTGAATTGGCATGGCCTGCTGTCAGTCAAGCTCAAAAGTCATTTGTAAACATTAGAATACACTGAATGCAAACTGCCTGCATTTGAGACAGGTAGGAGAACACTGGATTTAGAGCTCCTTTAACAAAACTTGGAAGCATTTTACATGCAAGGTACCAATCAAAATGCAGATTTCACTGTGCATACACATGGAAACACGTCCTGAATCCATTCTGCGTGGACTTTCAGCCTCTTAGATGAACCTTACCAAGTTTCTTTTGAATTTTCAGTTCAAAATCTTACTATCCAATGTCATAACACTGAATCCACTACACTTTAAAATGCTCAGAAATAATTCTACAACTTTCTTTCAGTACCATCCTTTGCAGACCCTGGAGTGGTTATTTTTTTTCAGAGATTTGATTGCTAAAGCAAATTAAAGAGTGAACATGAGGTAGCAGAAGTTAAATCAAAAATGGATTCTGAGAGATCGAAAAAGAATAAGCATCTCTCCTCTGAATAATCTCACAAACCAAGGAAGATTCTATACCCAACAAAAGTGCTACAATGCCATGTTAGATTGCCATAACCACTAATCCTATCTGTGGGCCACACTACCAATGCAGAGCATCTATTAAGTGATTACAAAAATACTGCAGAAATGGATGCAGAAATCTTCTTAGCACAACTGACAGTCACAACTAATCTTACAAGAGAACAGTTGCAGTCTCTCCTCCTCCTACCTTTGAGGCATTTTTCTCTGTATTGATACTGGTTGAAGCTAAAAATACCTTTGGCACATTGTAATTCTATTAGTATTCTAGCACACAAGTGCTTTTCTTCTTTCTGTTATTCATCTGTTCCTAAAACAATTTACTAACGGCTTTAAGCATATCAGCTGCAAGCACAGCTGATCTTGATTTCTAAGAGAACAATTTAAAGAAGACAGAGAAATATTTTCCCCTTTATGCACTGCTGATTTAAAGCTATCTGTATTCTGATGCTTCTGCTGGAAGCTGCAAGGCCTGTGACATTGGCTTCCAGCCAATGAAAGATTAGAAAGATTTACTGAATACATACTGACCTTTAGCTCTAAAGCATTCCCAAAGCTGCTGTTGTTCATTCTGTCCCCCCACAGTTCCATATAATGCACAAAAGCAGCTGCCCATTGTACAGTTACCTATGGAGATGCATCTCCTCCAGCGATGACACAAGGGCATGATGTTCATTCTGTCTTGCATCAGCTGCATGAAGACAAAAACAGCAGTAGTCCTTCAAAGATCTCTACAGCATTAGCAGGTCTCAAAGCTGATTAAAGCGATCCTCTTGGTAATCTGTGAAATACATGTTTTGCACTTTCAAATTGCTCTGCAATGGATTCTCAGGAGGAGAGTGTGCAGTCTGTGTCTGCGTATACCCACACAAGAAGACTACTGTGGCTTTCCCTGGAACATTCTAATATGTTTCAGCAAAAAGGGGAATTTGACATTGCCCTAATTCCTGCACTCGAAATAACCATCCACCTGCTACTGGGCTCTGACCCTTCCATACCAGGTTTCAAAGCACGGATTTTTTCAAGTGAAATGCTAGTAAAAAGACACAATAGAACTCAGCTTATGTTCCCTTTGGAGCTGCTATCTGCAGTGTTAGAGGTTATGAGATTGATTCATCTTTGCAGTTACAAAAAAGGAATTAGTTTTTGTTAAACTTACTTTTCCTTGCCTCTGAACAGGATGCCAGTGTTTTCTGGATCTCAAATGAAAAGGTTAATAAAAGTCCATTCAGCTACTACTTCAGGTAATAAAAGTCCCTTGCCTTTAAAGAAGGAAAGTAGTTTTCCTTTCTTTCACCCATAGTACCCCATAAGTCTATGCCTTTCTTTTGAGTCACATATACTTCTGTGGTCCCTATAGCAGCTTTCCAGGGTCTTTACCTGCCCCCCTCCAGACCATTCACTTGCATTTTGGATGGGGACAAGAAAACAAAGCATCAGCATCATACTTAAAGCCTCACAGGGCAGCCCTGTGAGACGGCTAGGATTTGGCTTACTACATCATATCTTAAGCTACCTTTCCAATACATTTCTCTGTGGAGCACCTCACACTGATGTATGTGGAGATCTGCTCAACGTGGTGCCCGTGGGCTGCAGGGGGACAACCTGCCCCACGGTGGGCCTCTCCTGGACTGCAGGGATCTGCTGCTCTGCACCTGGAGCACCTCTCGTCTTCCTTCTGCACTGACCTTGGGGGCTGCTGGGCTGCTTCTCTCCTATTTCTCATCCCCCTCTCCCCGCTGCTGTTGTGCAGTTTTTCCCTCTCTTCAGTCTGCTCTCCCACAGGTACAACCAGAATAGCTCACGCCTCAGCTCTGCCCAGCAGCGGGTCCCTTTTGGGGCAGCTGAAGCTGGCTCTGGTATGCCACAGGGCACTGTTGGGCTCTGCTCAGGGGCCACTCCAGCAGTTCCCTGCTCTGTTAGTTTTGTCTCTCCAGCACACCAACATAACACTACCCATTGCAGAGCAGAGTTTTGTTTACACCAATGCAAAACCAGATTCAGACACGAGGGGTCTGTTGGGCTGCAGGCTGGTGGAGCAGAAAGCCAGAACATCACCTGGCAAAGAGCACAGCTATGGCTGGTAAGGGATCATCAAGTAGAGGGCGTCAAATATTCATGAGCAAGACAATGACAGGAAATCACAGAGGACACTGCTAGCTACAATAAGTGTTTTTTCCTCAGGAGAGGAAGACACTCACAATTTTATTTGCTCTTATCTAGCTTTCATTAGGGAAGTGTTGCATAATACATGAGGAAAACATCTGAGAACAACGTTTGAGAACATTATCTGCTCCCTACACAGATGAATCTGTGAGCAAAACATATTGTATCTGTTTGTACTTTGCTGAGTACTTTGCTGTAGCCAGTTTTTTCTACTAAAAATGCTAAGAGCTTGCCAGCTGACTAGGGCAGCCTGCATTCTTGGTGCCCTACTATAGAGCACACAACTGACTTATCCCTACCCAAACCCGATCCAGGCCGGCAAGATGGGAAAACAGACTGCTGTGTTAGCATACCCACAGGTAGGAAAGCTCAAAGCACTGGACTGCCCAGCCCAGAAGGGTCCCAGCAGGATGCTGGCTGCTGTTTGCCCTGAGTTCCGTTTGCTCTATGCAACCTCAGAGCTACCATGGCCATTCCCAATTCAAGCATCTTATTTCAAAGGCTCAACTGCAGCTGAAATGCATTATGATGGTAACACCTGCCTAAAACTGTTCTGGAGGAAGTTACAGTGCAAGTTACAGTATTTTATTTTTTAAAATGGAAAGTGGCTGTCATGGTTTTATGATTTTTGGTCATCAGTATTCCACACCATAACATCATGTTATGCACTGGGGGGTATGACTTCTGCCGAATGTTCATCCGACAGAGAAGAACTACATTTCCCCAGGTACAAAAATTGTACCTCATGCTCTCTAAAAAAGGCCATCAGATCTTTTTGAACTTGGCTGCTGATGCACAACACATGAAGTCCATCTTTGGATCTGTATGCCCGAGCTACGTTTTTTGGACAGAAGATAATAAAGGATTATATGAAAATATATTCAGACTGCTTAACTTTGCCACATCATTTCTTTTCAGAGGCAAAAAGCCTTATCTAAACTCTTGTACTGTAACTTGAAGTTTTGCAAGACTTGTCCTTGACAGATGCGGTAGGTACGACAAGTGTATGTGCTGGCTGCTGCAGGGAGATTGACTTCACCATGACATTATGGCATTTTCTATACTGTCAGGTTTGAATATTGCATCATTTCAAAAACTATGGAATTTATTTTGAAAAATCAGTAAAACAAGGCTACCTCAACACATACATGACTTTAGCTTCCAGGATTCTTGTGATTGCTCCAAATCATTTTAGAAGTACCATAAAAATCACATTCCTCCAGCCAAACTGCACAGTATTTCTCCTTAAGCAAAATGGTCCAGCTCCAATTCTCTCTGAACCCACCTGTCCCTATCCTTTGATGGCTTGTGCACATCTCCCTTTGCATTTCTCAGGCCAAGGAGAAGACAAATTAGCCATTTGCACAGTATACTCAACAACATGCACTGTCTAGTATCAATATTGCTACTGGAAATCCTTCCATGCATAATGCTGAGTATCAGCAACTCAGTATTGTCAGTTCCAGAAATGGAAAAACTGAGTCAGAAAAAAAGATTTTGCAAAGTTTTGCTTTAAAAACATAATTACATTTTGAGTCTTGGATTTTGAGGTTTGGAGGTTTGCTCATTGGTTCTTTAAAAAGAAAAAAAAAATACATTACCTATCTTCTCACCCCTGGCACTTTATATTAAAGGAGGTGTTGTATTGTCAGGGTTCTCTGCTGTAACAGCTCATTTGTTTAATCCCCCCCTGCTTCAGGCCAAGGGCTCTCAGGAGGCCAGCAGATATCAGCTGGTTCATTTTATGTGGGAGGCTGCAGTAAAACACAGGCATGCCATTGATATCTGTGAGAGTTTACTGGGTCCTTACTGAAATACAGCTGCAGGACAGAGATTTTTCTATTTTGGTACACATCTTTCTATCATTTACCATCCCTTTAGGAATCAGAACACACAAGCTTTTAAAAGGTGGTCCTTACACAGGCAGAACCTCTTCTACTCCCATTCACCATTTCCCATGTTTTATTCACTAAGGAACCCTGAACAACCCAGAAGACCCTACAACCTTCTCTTGTGGGACAGATGTGCTGGAGCACACATGGCTGCACCCAGTGTCTGCAGTGGCTGCTGCCACTGTCTCCTAAACAGCAAAATGGCAGGGGCTAGATCCTGTAGCACTCATCCACCTCTCCTGGCTGCTGAATCCCCAACAAGCTGTGGGACAGAACAGGCAGTTTCCATCCTCCTGTTTCTCTGCACAGTTCAAATATTTTCAGCATAGCCTCCTACTGCTCAGAGCTGACGAACTGCCACTGATCAGTCTTCCCAAATGTAGAACAAGGAGTGATCTCCAAAGCTTCACTGCTGTCCTTATTTAAAACAATTTCAAGTTAATTACCGGATGAACAAGCTAATGTTCATCAGTATGTCAACTGCTCTCTTACTTTTAGAGTTTTTTAAGCAACAAGGTGTTCTTCTGCACCTTTGTTCCTGAATTTGTAAAAGGCAATTACTTCTGGAAGCCAGGAGTATATTGTTATAACAGTTCCACACCACACTGGGTGTCCTAATAATAGCTTTTCTTCCTACAGGAACTAAAATATTTGTGCTCCTCAAGGGCAAGGACTTTACAGGACTTCAACTGCTTAACTCTATTCAAATTCAGATCAAACTACTCTGGTGCCTACACCTCAAACACCTGCTGAGCCTCAGCTCCTTCATTCCACACAGAGAGATGACATAAATGCATCCCACAAGTTGCAGATGAGCTGTGCATACTCTGTGCCCCATCAGCTGAACCAGCAGAGAGAAGCACAGTGCAGCACAAGGAAACCACAGAGGGCCTGCAGCTGCTCCCACCAAAGGAACACTGAGGAATGAAGGAAATGCCCTCCACCTCTGGTACCACACTGGGGAAAAGGAGTAAACACACAAACCAAGCTTCTAGCAATGAGAAGGAAGACAAGACAGAAACAAAATGCCACAAATGGCTTAGGTGCATTTATTCCTGCTCTGGTGACTTCATGACTGCTGGCCACAAACCATTCCAATTAGCAACTGTGGTAAAAATCTTCATCTGCTACAAGATTTAAGTCATGCATGTTATTCTTTACAGCTATATTTAGACAAACTGTGTTTGTTATGTAACAGTTCGGATTCTCCTACAACAGAAATATAAATGGCATTTTGTTTAATTACTATTAGAAAACCTGTTTTTAACTACTGCCAGGACAGCCTCAGTGTCACTGAAACCCACAGGAGTTTTGCAGGGATGAATAGAACAATCCTCCACAGGTAACATGCTGCAGCCCCAGTCAATATTAGCTTACCAGATACTTCATTCAAGTTGGTTATTAAAATCCAGTGTGCTGTCTCAAAACAGACTGAATAGGTGAGGGTAGCACCCAATTAAGATATTTAATCTTTTTTCCTAGAGGCTGTGAATGACAGAATTACCATAAAACCATAAGGGTTGGAATGGACCTTGAAGTCCATCCAGCCCCAACCCCCTGCTGTGGGCAGGGCTGCAAGCCAACACATCAGGCTGCCCAGGGTCCCATCCAACCTGGCCTTGAGCACCTTCAGGGATAGTCCATAGCTTCTCTGGACAGTCTGTGGCAATGCCTCACCACCCTCTGAGTGAACAACTTCCTCCTAACACCTAAATCTCCTAGTTTAAAGCCATTCCCTTTTGTCCTATCACTATCAGACCATGTAAAACATCATTTTTCATCTTTTTCATAAGTTCCCTCTAAATAGTGAAAGACAGCAGTGAGATCCCCTTGGAGTCTTCTCTCCTCCAAGCTGAACAAAACACTTTGAACATTTCAAATCCAGCTCTTGTACAGACGGTGTTTGTCACACCATATATTAAAGAGACTTAAGAACAGTTTGCTGGTGGATTAAAACCGCTGAGATCAAGTTGGGCATTCCCAGTCATTCTACCAGCCTCCCAAATGAACAGGTGCTACAATTTAACCCAGCCAGCAGCTCAGCACCTTACAGCCTTTTGCTCTCTCTCACCCTCTGTGGGATGGAGCAAAGAATCAAAAAAGGTAAAAGTACAAGAGATTGAGGATTGAGATAAGAATATTTTGATAAAGAAAGATGTAAAAGAATACAAAAAGAGATGCACATTTGCTCACCATTGGCTGACCAACACCCACTCCATCCTTGAGCAACAGCATCCCCCCAGCCAACTCCCCCAGTGCCATTGCCCAGTATGACACCACATGGTCTGGGACATCTCTTTGGCCAGTTGGGGTCAGCTGTCCTGGTTCTGTCCCCTCCCAGCTCCCTGTGCGTTCCCAGCTCCTCACTGGTCAGGAAGCATGAGGAGCTGAAACGTCCTTGGATTAGTGTAAGCACTGATCTACAGCAACCACCACATCAGTGTGTTATCAACACTGTTCTCACCTTGAATCACAGATCCATACCAGCTGCTAGGAAGAAAAATAACTCTATCCCAGCCAAAACCGGGACAGCAGTGCAGTAACTGTTTCAGCCACTAGCATTCAAGATCCTAAACTTATGCCAGAAGTTCAGGTACAACCAACTTCTGCTCATTTGCTCCTAGCTGGGTGTTGTTCAAGTTCAGGAACCTACTCTTGTTTGTCCTCCTCCAGTATCCATCCCTTCAAGATTTCTGTCAAGTACCTTTTCAGAAGAGTCACAACATAACACTTGCACCTGGCACTGGTTTTATATTATCATGCTGAACACTGACAAATGCACACAGAACTGCCAGGAAGACAAGACTTATTAATAATAAAGCAATACATGTTGGTTCTCTCTTAAACATACTTCCCTAGCTTGAGCAAAGATTCAAATTCTGTATCATATCCTGGAAAGGGAATTAATTCTCAAAGCAGCTCAGCAGCCAGGGAGATCGTGGTGTAACATCGAGACAATAAGAGAATTTTCAGTCCAATTCACTGTTAATCAATTTCCAAGTTAGTGATAGCATGCCTTGGGTCAAGAAACATGCACGCAAATACATGTAGTATAAACATGACAAAATTAAAACTCAACAATTTCCAGTCTCTTGTTCTGCTTTCTAATGTTTGAGTGAGATTAATGTCTCTGGTGATTCATCAGGCAATTCATCTGTCTACAGATAAATTTTTTGTAAATTGAAGGAATACACACACTTGATTTTAATTTCAAAACTGTGCACCAAAGCCCATATTGCCATATCATCTACAGAGGACTCAGATCACTATACAATAAAAAATATGTAAATAAAATCTATAAATGATGGGCTTATATTCCTCTTGACCATAAAACCCTTGATCTGTAAAAGTTATTTGAAATACTGCTCTCTTTTCAGAGGTGTGAAGCGAGGAAGACCAATGGCTGGTGGTTTCCCAGTGCAAAATGGAAGCTTTAAAAAACAGCCAGGTTGAACTACCCCTGGTTTCATGAGCACTCCACCTACCTGTGACTAAGGCACCTGTTCCCACCTGCTCACCATGTTTTGCAAATCAGCCTTACAGCAAACCTGGCCTCTGCTCAGCTTTTCTGTTCCTCTGTAGCTGTTTCAGCTGCATTTGACAGGAGAAATATGCTTACAAATGGATCTTGTATTTTACACTGTCATAAAACATTGTACCACAACTTCTGAGAATAGATTTTCAGAAAAATAAGCACAATGGAAACCTGTTCTTTCGTTACAAGCCTTGCTTTACTGGGCAAAACCAGCTATACTTTCAGTCACATTTAAACCTGCTTGTTTTTACACTGCCCTATTTTTACATCCCCCCTTGTCCCAGTGCAAATGATTCTGACTGTACACAAAGCCACCAAGATTCAGCTGAAAACAGATCAGAATTGCTGTATTTCTCACACTTCATGCTTTCATTGTCTTTTCTCATTTCAATTCCACTTCCTTCTGCATGAACTCCTACCTCTGGCTGCTGTCTCAGGCTCTTTGCTCTCTGAACAAAGCTGTCAAATGTGATAACCAGAAGCCATAGATGTGCTAAAGGTAAGATGATTTTCATAGTTTTATTTAGTAGCTGTGACTTCAGGGCAAACTGTCTTCTTTGATCTCCTCATGTTCCCCAGACCACTGCTCAGTTCATCCACTCAGGCACATGCATGCACAGCCCAGGATCAGAAGCCTGATGCTGTTCTAAGTCTTGTCCATTAAAAAAGTCAAAAAGCCCACGTGCCTTCTGCAAAGATTAATCACCACCATGGTAATGGAGAAGAACTGCGCAAAAAGACTTCAAAAACCCACCTTTCCCATGTCAACAACCCCACGTCAACAAAAGGTGGGAATGCATTGGGACTTGATGAAGGCCAGTGCCTGAGCTTTCCCAAAGCCCCTCAAGCACAGGAGACTTGAACACCAATTCCATAAAAAACAGTTCCTCAAGCAACAGTAAAGTTAGCGTACAAACCACCAATTTTGTTTTTACCTGAGATAAGATAGCACTCACTCATACTCCTATATTAATGGCCAAAGAAGGTCAGAGACAGACATCACTGTACACAGTGACCCTCTGTTCTCTCAGTACTCCGGCAATCTTCCAGTCTTGAAACCGAGGAGATGCGGATTCACATCTATGCTCACTGCTAACATCCATATCTGCAGTGGCAGCACGTCACATGATGGATGTGATACAAGCTGGATGCAACTCCAAAGCTGCACTTAGAGTGCAAGCTCAACCTTCCTTATGATAGAAGTACACCTCAGTCAGCTGATTTTGTAGAATCGTAGAATCACAGAATCACCAAGGCTGGAAAAGACCTCCAAGATCACCTGGCCCAACCATCCACCCACCACCAATATCTCCTCACTAAACCATGTCCCTCAGTGCAACATCTAAATGCTTCTTTGACACCTCCAGGGACGGTGACTCAACCACCTCCACGGGCAGCCCACCCCACTACATGACCTGTCTTTCAGAGAAGAAATTTTTCCTGTTATCCAAGCTGAACCTCCCCTACTGCAAGTTGAGCCCGCTCCCTCTAGTGATACTGCTTGTTACACGATAGGACTGTGCTAGTAATCTACTTCCATCAAGATAGCCCAGGACTATCAGAGTACAGTTCAAGTACTGATTTATAATCACTCCAAGAAAAAAAAAAAAAAAAAGCTTGCAACATGAACAAATTAGCTCTGAGATGTCATTAGCTAACCAACTCTTGACTCCCTCTCACCAATTGGAACTGCCCTCCAGGTACAGCAACTGCTCCTCCACACCTACTTAAACAAAAAAACCTATCACAGAAACTAAGCTTTTAAGTAAACAGGTGTAAGGTCTTGGTACATCTATTATTTAAAGCCATTAGTGAACAATTACAGTGAACTATCATCCTGACATCCAGCTTGTGCTCTGCTGCTAACTGGGGAGCCAACCAAGATATAAGCTAAAGGAGTATGATTCAATACCTATTCCTTGCAATTCAGCTGTCAGTGCTTTTTTCTCAAAAGCATTACTTTCATACTAAATAGGCTTTCCACTTCAGAAAGCTAAAACATTGATGTAGATGAAGAAGATGAAGTACCTGCAAACAGTGAAACACTATCAAACAAAATGAACACATTTTTATTCTATCCCTTTGTTCTTAATAACCTACTGAGTAAACACCAATGAAATGTGTTACCACGTTAAAACATTTTTAGTTTGCCTGTTTTAAGCAGCCTGAAGCTATTACAACTCCTTGCATTTATTCACATATCATATTAACCCAGCAGTGTAGTTGATTTACTTGATTGGATTGATTGATTTTCACTTTCTATATTTAAGGCAAGAATTCTAGATAATCATACAAGGGGAAAGCTTGAAAGTCAACCAGCTAAAAGGAAGAAATCCATTCCTCACCCCCTTGTGGCAGCAGCATTCGGTCTACACCCAAGACCACTGCCTCACAGCCTTCCACCAGGCCAAAAGAGAATCTGCTCCATGCACTCTTCCCTTGGCAGGGCAGTGCACTGCTGGGACACCATGACCTGCCTGGAGGGGGTGCGAGCAGGAAGAGTGGAGGGGGAGATGCGAGACAGCACACAGGTGTACACTGCAGGTTCTAGGCTCAGCAGAATGACAACACATTAGAAAAACACCTATCTTCCAATATACGACCTGCTGTATGGAAAGGTGCACAGCTGCCCTGATCAGACATGGGTAATAACCTTTCAGGGGTGAATTTTAACACTTAAGTACAGAAGAATGTGGCCCTAATGCAAACCAAACCAAGTATGGGCAGGATCCTCCACATTTCACAGTTGATCTCTGTAAGGGCTACAAACCCAACATCATCCATCTCACTGCTGCCAACTGCAGTCACTGACAAGATCCCAGCTACCAGACAGCCATGCTCCCCTGAAGATGCATCACTTCCTCAAGGCTGCACCCAACAGCAGCAGAACTACACCTTCAATACTGACCTGCACTAAGCCAGGGCAAGTGGATGGCCCTGCATAGAGCGGAAACAGCTTTGATAAGAAACTCTGGAGCTATGTCAACACTCACCAGGCTACACTGCTTGCTACTGTCCTCTTGGATCCAAAGGACTTGTTTTGGAACACAGGCACATCTAAGATTCACACAAACTCCTCCATATCTCCTTATGGGCTTTGCAGCTGTCTAATGCTATAGGTGTACGCACTTCACAGGCAGATCAACACTAAGAAATGCCAGGTGACAAACACAGGAGTAAGTGACATTCTAGACCCCAACAGTCTATGCACGAACATCAGCAGAACACCAGATGTTGAGGAAAAGATATTTAAATAGCACAACCCTAAGCGTGCCAACATGCACATGATGCAGCTGAGACTGCCTTCTGAAAGGGACATTTGAGTATGAAGTAGGGAACCAATGTTTAAAACAACCTCCACTGAACTTCAGTGTTTCAAACTCATATATCCCTTCTGCTGGAAGGAGAAGGAAGAAAGACCAGCAAGAAGCAATTAGGAAAAACTTCTGTCAGCAAAGACTGACTGACAGGCTCTGATGAAGCCACAACCCTCCCTCCCAGCACAACCTCAGGTAGCCTCTGCCCAGCAGCTTTACCATGTGCAATCACAGAATCATAGAATGGCTTGGAAGGAATCTTAAAGCCCACCCAGTTTCAGCTCCCTTCCATCAGTCAACCATCAGTCCAGGAGGCCAGAGAGGACCCCATCCAACTTGGCCTTAAATCCCTCCAGGGATGAAGCATCCACAAGCTCTCTGATCAGTCTGTGCCAGTGCTTCACCACCTTTCAAGTGAAAAAATTACTAATAACACTTAATCCAAATCTCTCCTCTTTTACTGTAAAGCACTTCCCCTTGCTGAGTTGCTGTCAGTCAGTGACAGGACCGCAACACCTCTCTTCTCCAGGTTGAAGAACCCTGATTCCCTCAATTTTATCCCATTGGAGAGCTGCTCCAGACCTGTGACCATTTTAGTGGCTCTTCTCTGATCTGCTCCAACAGCTCTGCATCCTTCCTGTGCTAGGGCCCCAGGCCTGGGTGCAGTTCTCCAGATGGGGCCTCACAAGGGCAGAGCAGAGGGGGATGATGCCCTCTCTCTCCCTGCTGGCCATCCCTCTTTTAATGCAGCCCAGGATACAGTTCACCTTCTGGACTGTGAGCACACACTGCTGGCTCATGTCCAGCTTTTCATCCACCAGGACCCTCAAGTCCTTCTGAGCAGGGCTGCTCTCAGTGAGTTCTCCCAGATTGTACATATATCTGGGATTGCCCCTACCCAAATGTAACATCTTGTACTTGACCTTGTTGAACTTCATTAGTTTCACATGAGCAGACTTCAAGCCTTTCCAGGTCCCCTTGGCTAGCCTCCCTTCCTTTGGGAAGGGGCCCTTTTAAGTTAATTTTGGCTCAGCTATTGCAGAAATGAGATCCAATTTTACCTGATCCTGCCTCTGTTAGATGAAGGACCTGCCATCCAGCATAGCCTTGTGCAGCTGAGTAATCATCTTAGATGCTTTTCTACGCCTTTGGATGGGCACAGAGCAAATCCTGTCTGCAATGCTGAGGTGTTTCACTGCTTGCAAAAGCCACCAAAATGCCTTTGTAAGACTGATGTTGCCTAAGAGGGTACCCCAGCATTGTGCTGCATCCTAAGGATTAATAAGTATATTGTTCTTAGTTTAACAACACATTATTAATCCACTACACCCTTACTCATCTGCTACTTATGCCTTTCTTCAAGCGTGCTTAACACAGAACAAAGTCAATACAAAAAAGGGGCAACAGTGAAACACTCCGTTCCCCTGACAGAGGGAATACTTTCAGAAGAACGAGCATAAGAAGTTCTTGATAAAATACTTAGTAAATCATATGGAAAACCTGACTGCACAGTGCCATTACAGAATACACCACATATGCAGCCATGGAGGCTTGTGTGGGTTATGTGGCTTACTGTATTCATTAAAGGTTCACTACAACTGTTAGTGGGACTGCTAATGGAAACGTTAAGGAGAGCAAATTGGAAACTAATTCATTGTCACTAATTGCAGTCTGCACTCAGCTACCTCATGCAGAAGTCAAATGCCTTGCAGAGAAGAGTGTATTTGCAATTGTCCAGTGTAGTGCTAATAAAATTAGGCTATTGTGTTCTCTAAATACCTAACAAATACACACATTTTTCTAACGCAATACCTACCAGTTGTGAAGTCTGGTGTGATGCAGGAATAGGTTTAATACTGTCCTGTTAATTAGATAGTATTTTAGCCATTCAACTTCAGACCAAGGACTGCTCAGTGGAAGAATCGTTTGATGTCTGTGGAGCTCTGCACTGAACCTCAGAGCTATGAGCATAATCCATGCAACTCACCACTCTAATACAGCAAGAGAAACAGAAATTCTATCCTCAGTGAGGAGTGGACTGTATGGACATGAATCTGAACAGGAAGAAGCAGAAAGAAACTTCAGGCTGTTTCAGAGCTCTACAAGTAGCAATGAACATTTCCAAGTGACTGCTGTCCTATATCACCATCACAATATGGATGGGGCATGCAGAGAGGTAGCACATTCCTGAGATTCCTTTTCAAGCACTAACACACATCTTTCTCTTTTTGAGGCACCTTGAAATAGGAGTGTCTCTGCTAATATGAGAACTTAGAGCCCACTTCACCAGCTTAGTAGATTCCAAAAGACTTGGACGCTGGAGGGAAACCAGCTCCATGCTGAGAGAAATGCTACAGCTTGGGTGCAGGGCTCTGGGGACTTAGAAGAATGCTCTCAGTCTTAAGCACCAGATGAAAGATCCTGTACAGAACATCTTTTTGTTGCTCACAGCAGACTTGCAACATTTAACATTAACAAAAACAGAACACAGTAATGATGTTAAAGACAGTTTAAGGAAGAGAACTGTGCAAAGCTCAGGAGAGACTTGTGAACATTATCTTAACAAAACCCTTCAGTAGGGCAAGTTTATTTTTAAGCTTAATGCATGTATAAGACACTCATCCAGAACAAAAAATTTAGCAGTGTTATTAAATAATGACAGGAGAAAAGCTGCCATCTTATGCCTTTGCCTGCCCTCTACAGGAAAGGGCCCTCCTGTCAGATAAGAGAAGCTTACAGATATCAGCCAGTTTCATCTCTGTTCTACAGCCCCAGCCAGAAGATCAGATCAGGGATGAAAGCAAGCTTATTAAGCTAGGTGCTCATATGGATTCTTTCCTTTGATGCAAATTATGTGAAAAATATAGATATCAGTTACTTTAGTACTGCAGTATTAAAGCGACACCATCCACATGCTACCATTATGCTGAACTCCTGTATTTAAATATAGCTGGAAAAGTCTTCCCCAAAAAAGCACTGTTATTACAAAAAGCCCAGCCTAGCAAGTTTTCTTACTCTACTTTTACTTCCTGGAACAGCTGTCTTGCCTGCAGTATCTGTACTGGATGAATTTTAGAAGTATTATTTCTTTGTTTTCCCCTAGCATTTTTTCTTCTTCTCCTAAATCAAGACAACAGTGCCTAGTGGCAGCATAAAGGACAATGGGAGCAAACAGGAACATAGGATGTCCTATACGAACATGAGGAAAAAGTTCTTTATTCTGAGAGTTACAGACCACTGAAATGAGCAGTCCAGAGTGATTGTGGAGTCTGCTTCTCTGAAGATGTTCAAAACCCACCCAGATGCTTTCCTGTGCAACCTACTGTAGGGAGCCTGCTTTAGCAGGAGGTTGGACTGGATGATCTTCAGAAATCCCTTCCAAACCCTATGTTTATGTGATTCTGTGATTCTGAACAGCTTCAGTGGCTTGATCTCTAAATAATATTTTATGGTGCTCCTACACATTTTAATAGGAAGCATGTAGACCAGACCCAGCCTGACCTACTGCAGACTGGAGCAGGTGAATGCGATTTCAGTAAAGTTTTGTTGACTGGACCAGCTGGGGCTGTGACCACACAGATCTGCTAGAATACACAGCACATCCTCCCAAACAGTTGTTTGTTTTCTATCGGGCTTCAGCCCAACCAATCCCATCCCTGCTGAGGATTGAGCACACTTGTAAGGCATCCACACAACAGCTTTGAGACACTGCGGTACCTGCCTGCAAGAGGCACACACTGGTTTATTGGAACTGCTACCAGAGTGAGCAGACAACAATCACAGACCTTCTCAATATTTAATTATCTAGTACTGCACAGCCTACTGTGGATATAGAGGAAATTATGCTTATGACTCATATGCTAGTACTGGAGGAGCTTTTCATGGCAAAGTAGCCCTAGGGAGGAAAGGGAAAACAGCTCAGACAAACAAACCCCCGCCTGACACTGTGCATCACCACCTATGTGACTCCATTTTCACTGGCAACATATTCATTAAGGTGCAGAGAGCACTGCAGCATTGCTCTTAAGACAGATCTGACCGACAAGAACTTTCCTAAAATACAGTACGTGGGTTCAAGACAGAATCCAAAAGTGGTCCTAAACTGCTTCAGACAGAACTTCAAGCAGCCTTCAGTCAGTGCTGAGCTGCATCCATGCTTGGATTACATACAGGTTTCTGAAGTTTCTCCATCTCTCATGAAGGAAAAGACACCCGTTGAAAGTCAATTAGTTACCCTTTTTTTTAATATATTTTTATTTTTTTTTTAAGATTGAAAGATAAAATAAGTGAGTAATTCTGTTGAATAACTATTAGGGCCAAGAGCACAGCTGCTCATCAGGGAGCAATACCTTCCATTCAGCTATTATCCTTATATTGAGCTCACTGTTAAAATACTGATTTCTTAGCACCGAGCAGCCCTACACCCTGACAAGGAGGAAGAGGTCTCTCACACTGAGCATATATTTTAATCTTTAAAATGTCTCCTACTGCACATCTGCTGAGAAGCCCTGCTGCAGCACTTGTGTCACAGTTTATGCGTGTATGACAATAGCAATAAAAATACCAAATTAACCACAAGAAAGAGTTGTTTTAATATAAAAACATCTTTGGCTACTTTCCAGATTTAAATTTCAGCTATACTTTTGCTGATCAGTATCCCACTGCAGACAAAGAATGCAGTTCTTATACCAAAATGCAGACGTTGCCCTTGTTTTCCCTACTTCCAGACCCATCCTATGATTTTAGGTCCTGCCACCTTCCTGCTTGGAAAAAAAATTCATCTTATCTACCTAGAAAAAGAAAGAAGAAATAAAGACAGTCAATATCTACTCTAACTAAAGACAAAAGCTATGAACATAACTGAATATATATGTATCTAATAATTTCAACTCCAGTCTCCTTCCTAATTTTAAAAAGAACTCAGCTGACTAAAAGCTAAATCTGAAAAAGAACAAAGCTCCTAAATGCTCCAGCCTATCCTCCCAAAACCTCTACAGACATTCATTCCTACTTCATTTTTCCTCTTCTGAAGACTCTTAATCTGCATGCTTCTCACAAACTACAAATTAGGATGTTGGTGCTCATCAGTATAAACAGAGCTGTAATAATTAGGATCGGGTTATCAGGTTAAGCCTACTTTTTGCTCAGGCATTCATGAAGAACCTGTTCAGTTTTATAGGTTACTGTGTTGTCCTGTCTGAATGAGAATCTTCACATAACTTGCTTTTTACTGTTCCTTTCATTTTGTAGTGCTGGCATTATTTTTGCTATGCCTTCCCTATTTTTTAGCTTACTTGTCATAACACATGGATTAACACGTGCACATGCAGCCAGGAAAGGTTATTGTCATTTTCTCTCATATTTTAAAGCTTAAGCCTTGATCTCTTAATTGGCTTTCTATTAAGTCTTCTTTCACTATTCTTATAGTATGAACTGATTTTTCCTTTTCACAGGTGTACACAATAGGAAAGCTCCTTAAATATCTCTTCCTAACTTTGGTGTATGAGATCATTTTAAAGTGTTTCTGTATTTTTTGGCTTTGACCTTAGATTCATCTACTTGCTTTTCTTTCGTTAATCCAATTCTATTTCTGGCTCTAGCCTCAGTCACAGCATAGCCCTGCAGCTGAAGCACTGCCAATCTTCTTAATGCAGGACTTCCCTTCCCCCTTCTTTCAGTTGTTAATCGCTCCTCTCAAATATTAGTCCATAGGAACTGACGTAGCAACTTTCTTACAGAATTGTTGTTACTCTGTGATTTTAGTAGTAAGAAATTGAGCAGAAATGACCTACAGAAATACATTTACAAAACACCCTTGTTTTATATAATAACTACATCAACATATTTAAAACGTGCAAAATAAATATATAAATGAACCTTTACAATGAAAAGTCACAATCTGTTTTTCTTCTCCAGGACACTCACGTGGATATGGTTTCATAAGGTCTGAATCACCAGAGCCAGACAGCACCTATGAAGAAACTCATCTGCATGCATATCTGTCTAAAGAAACTTCTTCTTATACCATTTTCTACTCCCCTAGCACCACACAAATGCTGTGCTTATAATGACTCTATGAAGCAGGTAAAATTATTCCCTTGCTCCATGGACACATGGAACTGAAGGGAATTAGCTTTAGAATCCCGTGAGGACCAAAGCCACCACACTGTTGCCCTTCTCCAATTAGTAAATGTTGTGCCTTCTCTTTAAAGCACTGACATTTCATTACTGAATGCTAATTCATGTACTGACTTTGACTGGGTTGTTTACAGTTGTCTACTCCCTAATTAATGTCAGCATATGCTCTATGTGTACTATCTACCCTGTCTGAGCAGGGCAACAGAGACATAAACTCCATCATCTTTTCAGTGGGCATAACTGAAGTACTGGTTTGATTTGTAACTGAAGAAGACAGAGGTTCAGCAGGATGGTTACGTGCAACATGCCTGCTGCCTGGCAAGGAACTTCAAAAAAGTAATAATAACAGTTTCTTGTTAGGAAACTCAATATCAGACTTTCCCTGGAGGCATTCAAGGCCAGGCTGGATGTGGCTCTGGGCAGCCTGGTCTGGTGATTGGCGACTCTGCACATAGCAGAGGGGTTGAAACTTAATGATCATTGTGGTCCTTTTCAACCCAGGCCATTTTGTGACTCTGTGATTCTATCTTTAGAGGCCTGCAAAGAGAGATGGTAGTGCTCACACATCAGATTTTTATGAGTACGTGGTGCCAAACTTAGTGCTCAACCATCAAATGGGCAAATGGGAGTAGTCAACAGACTCTGTGGGGATGCGCAGTCTTCCAGCAATGCAGTGGGAGTCCTTCTACCTGCCCCTCTAAATCCTGTGTGCTGTTTCCTACAGAGAATTTTCGGTTGGCACCAGACACTGCATCTCGCAGGAGGAAGTTCTGGATAAACCAACATTAGGAAGGCTTGGGGAATCACAGAATCCTTAGAGTTGGAAGGGATCTCTGAAGGCCGTCTAGTCCAGCTCTCCTCCAGTGAACAGGGACACCACAGCTAGATCAGGTTTCCCGGGGCCTTATCCAGCCTCACCTTGAAAGTCTCCAGGGATGGGACATCAAACACATCACTTGGAAAATGTCTCTTGGGAAAGCAAAAGACCCCCCTGTGCTTTGATTATCAACTGCATCCAAGCTGTGTTCATACTACAGGGATAAAAAAAAAATACACCAACTGCAGCTCACCTTGTGACAAAATAGAACCCTGGCAGCAGGAACAATCAGTTTGCTCCTCCTGCACAGTCACACTAAAAAAATGGAAAGGAACAGGATCTCTCCATTTCCTCCAACATAAGATTAGTACAGTTTATAGGAACATACACATTTTTCATCAACAGTTCAGACCTCCTGTGGACAACCATGGCCATGCTGCTTGTTGTGACCTCATGTTGCCCTCTTTAGACTTGCTCTTCTAGGTAATCTGATTTCTTTTGTTCCTGTTGATTACCAGGACACTTAGGGTTACCAACTTCCTCCTTCCCCCTCTGCTACCACGCTCTTCCACTATTTTACATTTCTCATGGTATTGCTTTTGTGCACTTTTTGCTATTTTCCAAACAACTGCTGGTCATTTTTGAGCAAGAATTTAATCTGAAACTCAAGCAACAGCAGACGTCACAGATCATCTCAATCCTAGCACAGTAAAAATGAAGTTTTATGGTTGTTAGTATTCAGTGGAAGTCAGATATTAAATGCAGGTGCTATTTTACAATCTTCTCCTAGAAAGATCAATGTATAGCGTTTATTTTCTGCCCTTGAAGTTCCTGGCTTTACCAGGTGTTTAAAAACACAGACCTAGAAGCAAAAGCCTGTTTAAAAGTTCAGCTCCTCCCACTCCAAATGATTGCTTCATAAACTTGTACATACATCAATCAAATCTACCTGTGAAATCAAACGAAGTTTCCTTCCTAACACTCCTACTGGAAAGCAATTCCAAACATTTGCCTGATACTCTGAATATGCTTACTACGTATTCTCAGACTTGACATCTATGAAAGCTTGTTCTTGTGCATATTGTGTATATTCTGCCCTGAGAAGCTTTGCCATAACCAAAACAGCAACTCCAGTGGCACATTCACTAACTAGCATGAGTTTCTGCAGTGTTTTAGAAGAAAACTGTCCTTACTCACTTTAGAGAGTGTAGTTTTAATACTTCCTAAAGCTAAGGCTAAACGCTATATGTAAAGACCTGAAATAGTGTCCAACTCTAATTTCTCAAATTGAAACAAATCTAAAATAATTCCACTGAGTTAACATGCAGATCTGCATTTTGATAAATTCACCAATAATCATACTTTTCTGAACTGTGTTAATTTGGACCCCAATTCCCAAACCTTTGCTTTTTCTTGATGCAGTCAACTCATTCATCTCCTTGAGATCTTCTTACAACTTTCTCTTTCTGAAGACAGATCACTCCCATTTGCTCTCTTATTGAAGATTCCTACTGTCTAAAGCCTTTTGAAAGAATGCATAAGCAAATGTCATACTTGTAAACAAAATGACTTCCATCAAAATCAGAGGGTTAGAACTTTCTCTTTCTGAAGATTGTGGAAAATAACTTTAGCAAGAGTCAGGATTTTAGGGATGGAGTGCATAGTGAATCAACAATTCTCTTCTGGTAGGAATGGATTAGGACAAGTTTGACTGGAAGCAAGGAGGGAGAAGAAAAGCACTCTCTCTTTCTGTCTGTCGGCTAAGCTCTTACATGAGCTCTTTTTCCCCCCTACTACCAGGCAGACAAATGGCACAAGGATGGCTTCCAAGCAGAGGTTTGTATTAGCAAACCTCTGGGGAAAAGATTTGACTCTTCACCAGTTGATCAAAATAGGACCTCACCTCAGTCTTGGTTTAGACAACATCCAACTGCACACTTTTCATTCCTCTGTCTTTCTGTCTCTCATCAAAAGAAGGTGCCAGAACTGAGATTAATGCATTTAGTTCCATATCCAGCAACTGGACTACTGAATACTCAAAATCACTGAACAGGAATTATGCTAAGCCTCCCCCATGATGCAGAAATGTAGGTAAATGATAACAGGCTTTCAGTTTAAGGCTTCTAGCTCAAGTCTTGATTTCCATTCACATAACTAGTAAGACAGAGACATAGACCATACCCACTTCAGAGTCACAATGGCTGCTTTGTATATATTCTTTCACATCATTTGTCTCTTGCTTAGAAATAAACTGTTTAGAAATAACCTATCATATCATAAGGTGACATTTGCTTAAAGTACTCTCAGGCCCACAAAAGCCTGAGCTATGTGATTCACACATCCTTTTCATAAACACTGGGCTGAATGCTCCAAGATCTCACAGCACAGGATGCTCAATTCCCTCCCTCCATGGTGCTTCAGGTGAAGGGGCAGAGCAGCACTCAAGTAGCAACAAATCAAACCCGAGCCCTCCTTCTATTCAGCACAGAAAGTGAGCCGGAGTCCCTTTAGTGTACCAGCAAAGAATGAGTTATCTAAAGCTTTCAGATCTCACATCTAGTACATCTGCAATTGCTCCAAAAAGCTCAGCTAGAAAATACTGAAAGGATAACATTTATGTTGACAAAAAGGCCAAGCCAAACTTAATTAATGTCTTCCCAGGAGCAGAAAATTGTAGCTGCAGAGATATTCAGCTGCCTTTCCGACATATAACATATTGCTCTGCTCCACTACCTATATATACAAGAAAGATTTTGTGATCAGCTACAACTATTCAGAAAAAGGGAATGCTTTAAAACAGCACCATTTCTGAAGCCATAAGTTTCCATACACAAACTCCTACAGAATAGTAAGAGATCAAGACAACCTTGAGGCAAAGGTAATGCATTGCTGAACAACTTCTTTTTACTTTCAGTAAATGCAGTTTCAATGCATTTAGGATTTTGAACAGTTCTTCGTGGAGCCAGGAGTCAACTCCTGTGGGAACTTTCTAGCTTGGAATACTCTACGATTCTATGTTCTGGGAAGACAGGCAGACAGGTTTCTTTGCAATCCTGTTATGTTCTGATCAGCGTTCTAATCCTGCATGGAGTTACAACAGCATCACTGCTAACGCACAGTAGCATAGGGAAGTATAGTGAAAGCAGACACTGCAAGGGAACAGACCTCTCTCTTCCCAAGGAGAGAGTGAAGCAGAGAAGGAAAAAATAGTTCCTAAAGTAGACAGAACACTTGTCCATTTTCAATGGAGTTGCACTTATTCAAATAAAAGATAACATAGGTAACAGAATGAAAGTATTGGCTATAAATTCAGCTAGAACTGTTCTATTTTAATTTAATCCTAAAACCTGAAAGTTAATTAAATTTGTTTAACTCCTTAATAACCATGTCCTCTACCATCTGAGGGGCTTGATCTTTAATGTATTTCTTCATCATTTCACCTTTCTCTTTCTAATAAGGCAAAGTGCTTCTACTGGAACAATATTTAAGGCTTTATACATGAACTTATTTCACAGGAACTGTACATAAAACATCTTTTTCTGATTCAGTGTCATAAGCAGATACATTCTGAATTCCCTCCTATCTTACTCTAAACTAACTTTCATAGCCAGACAAGCTCTGAGTGAGTTACCCAAGACAAAAGGTAGTTTGGGTTGGCATTTATTTAGGCATCATTGTCATACTGCCAGTTTACACCTCAAAAAGGGCTCACTCTGCTTGACATGATTCCACTCCATGCAAGTATAAAAGCACAGCAACATAAAATACAGCATGTATTGTGATGAGATCTTGCTCAAAAGACGTAATTGTCGCTGATGTTTGTGAGAATAGGATTGGGTGTTTGAAGTGGTTGAAAAAGCTGCACATTATCCTAAGTTATACATCAGTGAGAAGAAACAAGAACTCAGTAACCCAAGTAATTACCACAGCATTTGCATAAGCACACACATGCTTTTAGTCTTCACCTGGAAATCATCTCATCATAGGCTAAAATTCATGTCTGACAACACTGTGGCTGCAGCAGCATCTGCTGAGGATGTATCTCAGCTCAGTGCCCGATGTCTCTGTGACTGCCAAGTGTCTTTCTCACAGCAGAGCAGGGATTTTGCTCTTAAACATTTAAATGTTAGCATCTGAGGACTCTCGTAAGTTCAGCACTAGGCTGACCTCTTTCCTAGGGTTTGTTTGGTTAAAAATGCATTCAGAATGATTGCTTATCTGCCTCCAAAGTATGATGTGGACAGCCCAAAGCAGGTGATTTCAGTGAGCTGCACAGTGAAAGCTTCAGTCTTCACTGCACTTCTTGAACTGCCTGAACCTGACCTCTGCAGCATCAGCAGACACCTCCTCTGAAGCATTTTTCTGACTGAAGAGAGTCCGAAGACTGTGAAGACCCTTCACAATCAGAAAGGAGTAAGACTCTGGGAGTCAGTCACTGGTCTTAAGACTAAAGACACCGCAAAGAATATCAGCAAATACTTAAGCATAAATGTAGATGGAAAAGACATACAAGGAGTGTGGTTTTGTACCGCAAAATGATGTTCATATTTCAGTTCCTCATGCCCAGGGAGAAGACTCAGTGACAAACTCTATGCTAAAATGGTCTCTTCTTGCTGATGCACACCACTGAGTGGCTGAAGAAGACCTCAGTAAATGATATCACGATCATTTGTACCTTTAATCCAATCTAAAGTAGGAATTCAACATTTTTTGCCCTAAAAATAAAAATGCTGTTGTGTAATCATCCAATATGTTATTGACAGTTGCTTATTTTCAGTGGCTTAAGGAGACAGGAAGGAGAGGTACAGGTTGGCTTTTGATGTCTGCGGTTCCAACAGCAAAGAACTGGAGACTTCTTTGAGAATAATTTTAATCTAATCAATTTAGCCCAGCTGGTACAACACTACAGCAATAAAAAGATTTCATTGTACGAAGCAAAAAAAGAAATCGATTAATGAGAAAATGCACAAAGTAGAAAAGGACTGATCCTTTGAGTGGCAGGAGGTGACTCGCCATCTCTAATTTCTCCTTTTCACCTCATCTGCTTCTCTGTGGTCCTTTGCACCAGCGCTGCGCAGGTTTAAAGTTCTACTAAATATACTACTGAATTTTATCCTGTATTAGTAAATGCAGAAGTGATGCCACAAAATGCAAAGGTAGAAATCACAACTGGATCTGACGTGAAAAGATCATCAGATCGTCACAGAGTGTTGTTTTGTAAACAAGTACATCCATAAGCTGCTGAAATCCTTCACACAGCATGAAAAGAAATCTCTGTGGTTCAGTTTAAAAGCTAATACTTTAAGATACTAAAGCTCCCTCAAAAATAAACAGGACTAGCAAATACACTGCAAGTATTTAAAGCAGGAAGCATCTTTTTAGAAAAAGAAAGCAGGCAGAATACTCTCAAATATTGCATGAAGGGAGTCACAGAGGTTAAAGAGGTTTCATGACCCTTACTAAGGGTGATGAAAGGGTGACTGATCCTCCTTCCCTCCACTCAGCTCAGGAAAGGCCTTCAGGTCTTGCACTGCCATCACACTTCCATACCTGACCTCATTTTCAACTGTGTGGTTGGTCAGCTCCCAAGTGCGTGTTTTTCCAGAAAGATGAAGGCAGGAGCTTCTTTCTGGCAGCCCATAGGTCCTGATCTGTGTCAACCACAGTCATCCTCATTAACAAGTGTATGTTTTAAATTAGACAAACCTGTACTATGTACATTTGTATAGATATAATGTGATATGGTTCTGTTATCCTCCAGAAAAATATTCTAAATACGAAATACACTGCCAACAGCTGAGAAGCAGTGGTAGCAGTGTTACCCAGCAACTCCTATCCTTCTTCAAATACTTACCTAACTTGGATTTCTGTTATGTGAAAGGCAGGGTACATGAGAAAGTCCAAATCTAGGTACAGACAAATCCCAGCTAGAAGCCCCTGTATAACTCAGGTGCCCCAGAATGACTGACATGCAAGCCACCCAGATCCATGAGTAAGATGTACATAAGCTGAAGCTTAAACTCAATGCATATGCTGTGCTCCGGCCAAACACTCTCCAAGTGCCAATGTTCTGCACCTGGATACCTTCTGAAGGGCTGGTTTTGGCTAAGCACACTAGTTTAGACTCTGAATGAAATGTTACAAATAGCACTTCTGAACAACAGCTCCCCGACACTGACTGCACTCAGGCAGACACCACCCCAGCAACCAGACAGAGCAATCTGCTTAAGTGGGGCTGTTTCATCTGCATGGCTTACACTGAGGACAGCCTGGTAACATGCTAAACCCTAGGCTGAAACCTTCCCATTCCCCGTGAGACAGCACTGCATGGCTCGATGCTCAGCATACTGCTTACTTCAGCAGCTCTGCAGAGCTCCCGGGGGTTCTGTCCTTATTAACAAGCAGTGAGGCCGAGCAGGAGGACGTGAGCACAGTGACCAGGCTGTGCAGAGCAGAGCAGCTTCTCCTTCACATCATCTCTAGTCTGGTTCTGCAGGCTAACAACTACGCCGTGCTGGAGGACTTCTTCCAGCTCAGCATCACCCCAAAACAACCCCCTACACGCTCTCCAAGGTGCTCTCTGCACAACAGAGCTGATGGGGAAACGTTCCTCAAAAGCACGTTCCTCATTCAATAAACAGCGCAGAAGGCGCATCGCGCTGCACCCCAGCTCCCCGCAGACCCTGCACCGGGCGCAGGAACTCGGCCTTCACGAGACCCGCCTACAGGGCACGGGTAACGTCACCGACGCTACTGTTCGCCCGGCCCGACGCTCCGGGACGGGCGGCGGGGCCCCGAGGGCAGCGGGGGCACTGTGGGGAGGCTCCGCGCCTCCCGAGCAGAACCAGCGGGCGCCGCCGAGGCGGGGGCAGGCGGGAGCGGGCCCGGCGGGGCAGGGCCGGGCGGCGCGGCCGCGGAGCTGCGTTCTCCCGGCCGCTCGCGCTCCTTCCTCAGCCGCGCCGCCTCCGCCCTCGCCGCGCCCGCCCGCCCCGCCGCCCGCTCGCCTCGCCTCGCC
>NW_024885532.1:30979597-31140856 GCF_019232065.1 Centrocercus urophasianus | reverse complement strand
AACGACCGTTGGGTCGCGCGCCGGACAAAGGCCGACGGCCGGGGCGCGCGCCTGGCGGCGGCAGCGCGCCAAGCTGTGCGGCGGCGCGCGGCCATTGTCGGCTCGGAGCCGTTACCGGTCTGCGGGGCGGCCGCGGCCGATCGGGGGCCAGGAGCTCGGGGAAAAAACTCCTCGCGTTCGCCCGGCTGTCCGCGGGCAGCCCGTGAGCTCCCTGCACGGCCCCGCGCCGCCTCTCTGTACGCGTCCGCGCTAACGCTGATCTCCTCGCTCCTAACTGCCGTCCTCGACACGTTCTCTCCCGTTAAACGCAGAAGGAAGTCTGCTCGGGTGTTGGCGTTTCGTTAGCCAGCCCGCTGTGGGTCACAACTCGCATCGCTGTCTCCAGGCGGGTGTGAGCCCTGACTGAGGGCGGATAGACTTTCACAGGCAGGATTTCGCCATGCATCCCTTCTCGGCACCGGAATATCCTCTCCGTTCCGGTGATCACTGCTGCACGTTGGCAAACCAGCGTAGGACTGCAGCTTCAGCTGCTTCTGGTGCTCCATATCTTATTCTTTACAAGAGCTGGCTTTTTTCCTGCTCTTCCCTTCCCAGGTTTGCTTTTTTTGGATAGGATGATTGTATTTTCCATGTGACTCTGTGCCTTTCCTTTCTGCCTTTCTATTTCCTTCACTTTTCTGCCATTGTCTCCCTTCACCTTTTCCATTTTCCGAAGAGAGCCTCCAAGAGCTCAGTGCCGTTGCAGAAGCTGTGACTTCAGTCACTTTGTAGCATAGAACTTTGCACACAAGCTCCAAACGCTATTACAAAGTTGACGTGCACACTGCTGCTATGCTAACAACGTGCACAGGCTTTCTTTCCTGTGTTGCTTCCATTGGTAGCTTCTACGCTAATCCAAGGGATGGAACACCTCCCTAGAGGACAGGCTGAGAACTGGGGCTGTTCAGCCTGGAGAAGAGGAGGCTATGGGAAGACCTGAGAGCAGCCTTTCAGTGTGTGAAGGGGGACTGTAAGAAAGAAGAGGTCAGAATCTCTAGCAGGGCGTGTTGCCATAGGACAAGGGGAAACAGTTTCAAACTACAAGAGATTTAGACTGGATGTAAGGAAGAGGTTTTTTTACAATAAGCATGATGCGGTGGCCCAGGTTGCCCAAAGAGGGGGTAGGTGCCCCATCACTGTGCAGGATCACAGTGGATGGGGGTCTGAGCAACCCAATGGATCTGTAGGTAACCCTGCTCACTGCAGGACAGTTGGACTAGATGGCCTTTAAGGGCTCCTTTCAACTCAAAACGATTCTGTGATTCTACACAGGGCAGAAGCTGATGGGCTGTGACAGATGGAGCATTCCACACCTTGTATAAACTATTTGAATCAGCAGAACAGGAGACCTCAGTAAAATCACCTCGTTCCTAGGATATCCAAATTGCTGGTACTTTTGCTCAAATTTCCTCAGAGAAATAAAATATGGATATTCTGCAGTTGGTCTTGATGCAAAAACAAGTCCTCATGAATAAGGGAGGTGATAGGAAGGGCTGAGGGCAGTGTCCAGGAAGACACTTCTATTCCCTTCTTTACATACTGCACAATTTGTGTATACTTTTTGAGAAAGAAGTGTAAGGAAGAGTTACATTTAGGTTTCTTACTAGTTTATACTGTTTTTTTTTTTTTTTTGGTGTGTGTGTGTGTGTGTTTTTGTTTGTTTGTTTATTTGTTTTTTGCCAGTTCATGCTATCTATGTAGGGATGCAACAGGAAGGACACTTTTAGCACAGAGGCTATTCTGATGCTCAAGGCTACTCTTTTCTACTAGGTTTATTCAAGGGTTCAACCCTTGTTATTCATGTTTCTCATCACACCATAAAAGTCAGTGATTGCTGAAGTGTGCTTTGGCTTCCTTTGCCTGATATAACTAAAATATGTGTTTCCTGAAGACAGATTTCACTCTTGTAATAGGAGTCTGAGTATCTGCCTTGCATACAAAGTAGTGCCCTGCTCCCTTGACAATTTCTTCATGGTTTCCTGTTGTCCTCTCCTGGCAGTCCTTTTCTCTCACACTCTGATGTTTAGTAATCACAGTCAAACTCAGCATCTTCTCTGGTATCAAGGCACACATGAGCTGCTCATCCAGAATAAGGTTATGCTACGTTTTGGGAAGATAGATAAATAATTCCATGTTTCTTTACTCAAAGCTTAGACTGAAACAGTCCTTTTTCTACGGTGCACAATTCTCTGTTCATTTCCTACTCATATTTATATTTCACAGAAGTGCAGTGTAAGTATTTGATTATTTTATGCTCTTATTTGTGTTGTTAATACCGAAATAACAATAGTAAATCTTTCCTCTAACATTATTATTGTTGCAGCAGCAACTTCCCCACACATAAAATACCTCTTTTAGGACGATAATAGAAGTAGCCTGTAGAGGGCAGCAAACCTCAGGAAACTGGTTTTAATCTTAAAGTAAGCTCTATAAACCTGGTTTCATTCAATTATTCAGTCATTTAATTTCTTTAGAAAGTAACTTTATGCTATTATGTGTCGGGTTTTTTTTATATACAGTCAGGAGTGCACCCCTGCAGCAAGGAAAGCTAATGACACACATATGTTGTTGGGAAGTGGTTTCCTCTTACTTGGTGCTTGATTGCCGTCACGTGGAATACCATGCTACCATGCTATGTCTGGGGGGTCTTCAGCAGAACAATATTCATACAGAAAATTGTTGACAAACTGGAAGGAATTCAGCAGACAGCACCAAGATGCACGGGCTGCACGCTTCTATGTGAGGCTGTGGGCACCTGGGCTTGTTCAGCTGGGAGAAGGGGCAGCCTGCCAGCACTCGCAAGGAAGTTGCTGAGAAGACAGAGCCAGACTTTTTAGCCAAGTGCACAGTGGGAGGGCAGACGGTAGCCATGAATTTGATAGACGTTCAGCATCAAAATAAGGACAAGTGTTTTTATCCTGAGGACAGTCAAGAGGCTGTGGAATCTCCCTCCTCAGAGTTTTTTTCTCAAGCAGCCTGAATTTAATAGCAATCCTGCTTTAAGCAGGATATTAAACTAACAAACCTCTTAAGGTCTCCTGCTATGATTCTTACTGTTGAACTAACATACATCTCTAACATAGTTGTCAGTATTAGAGTTTATTTCCCTAAGAAACGGCTCTAAAAAGTAGACAGATGTTTGTTCCTAGGCAGAATTTTGAAGTCAAGACTCTTGAGGACCAACACTCTGGCTTCTTCAGGGGCATAAAACAATCAGACAGATAGTGATGATGGTCATGTGTCTGGCAAACAGATGTTCTGCTAACACAGCTCTCCGGATCTGGATCCAAACTACAGGTGTATGTTTGTTGATGACTTGCACTCATGCCAGAATCTAAGACACCTTGTTAAGTGCATCAGTGGTCTGATCAACTTTATAGCAAAGGGCAGCTGAGCACACAATAAAGAGTACTTAACTTTATATATCAATTTGTGGGAGTAGCACTTCAGCTTCTTAAATGCTGTCAGTATTCAGCTAACATAGCTGCATGTTATCAACTGCAAGGTTCCTAGGAAATGCTCACACTATGCAAGTATAATAGCTTTTCTTTACACACAGGAAAGTTAAAAGAAAAGACCACAAACACCACATCATTCATTTGCTTTCAGCTTTCACTGCTCTAAGCAGAAAAAGTACAGTGTTTAGGAGGATTGGCTCTTTTTCACTCAGTACCAACCTGAGAACATCTAAGCTACAGAATATCACTTTGGGGAAATAAAGAAAAAATTTAGCCATTTCAGAGTGGCTATTCTGAAATGAAAAAGTCTCCAAATAGCCAAAATTTGTTCAAATTTGGCAAATTGGTAAATGGAGCAAGTGGATATTATGGTGACATGGGGATGTGTTGTGGTAACTATCTCCAACCCTCTGCACATGATCAGTGCTAACATGGCAGTGGTTGCTTTTCTGTGGAGATCTCTGATTTTCTTTAAAGGTGTGGTTGTAAAGAAAAAAATGTCTAAACTATGTGTGCTGGAAACATTAGAAACAACACAAGCTTGGGACAGGACATTGTAACACAAGCCAGAAATGCTAGGAAAAAAAAATAGAATAAAGTAGATGTTAAGAGTTGTTAAGAATTTATTTTAAAATTGACTTCTGAGACAGCATGAAAGGAAAGAAGGCAAAAGAATAAGAAATAAGAAATGTTATCAATTTAAAGAGCCACTGTGGTACTTCAGGAAGAGCAGATTGTGGCCTGGCCATCTCTTTCTTTTTAAGAACAGATTCCTAAACTAACCTTTTCTTAAAATTATGTCATATTTTGACAGATTTTTAAAATAAATCACACAAGAGTGTATTTTTTCATGAAGCAGAATTAAAAGTTGGTCTTGAAATGTCCATGTTGGTTTCTTGTCGTTAAGAAGTTCAACTTGCGCTTCGTTTGAAATTTCTTATGACTTCAGAACCACCCATCTGAATCGATAAAATTCAATGCTGCCAACAATTGAAGTGCTGGAAGCGCAAACAGAGTGAAGAAGCAGAGAAAAAATCCACCAATTCTGGATGGTGCGCAATCCCAGTGGTGGGAAAAGCTAAAGGAAGAAAGATCTGCAGAAAGACAGACTTCTGAACATTCCTAGAAAAGGAAAAAAGTCCTAAAAGAGAGGAAAAAGTTTTTTTCTGTTGTGGTTTTGACTTGTGAGGTTTTCTTTGTCAAAGCAAGGAATTCTTTCCATATGGTTTATGCAAAGGAGACAAAGAGCAGGAGTCTTCAGAAGGCCTTCTGGCTGCCGCATCCTTGTGTTTATTCATGCACTCATTGTTCCTCCACACCCCACGGTGCCGCAGCTGGGACAGCCTAACCTCACCCATTACTGCCTCCCGGTAACAGCAGCTGCGTGAAGGAGACTGCAGATCTATCGCCCCTGTGAGAGTGCTGCACTGCGCACAGCTCGGCCAGCAGGGCTGCGCTCTGGCGCTGGCCGGTAGGAGCGGGGTGCTGGATGAGGCCGTGCCAGCTCGCTCTGCTCACAACGCCTGCCCAGTGCCCTTCCAGCGGGCATCAGGTCCCTCACGGCTACACAGCAATCCCACAGCTGGTACTGGGCCTGTGGCACAGTGCCAGCACAGGAGGCTCGTACAGCCGTTCCTCCAAGTTTCAGGAATCCTGAAGGTGTAAATTAAACACAAACGCTCTCTGGGCGGTCCACAAAACGTGGTTTCTTCTTTCAATACCCGGGAGCTGGGCCGGCAGGACTACAGCTGCCAGCATGCCCCGCGCCGTGCCCCTCCCCCAGCACTACAGCTCCCAGCATGCCCCGCGCCAAAGTCCCTCCCCCGGCACTACAGCTCCCAGCATGCCCTGCGCCGTGCCTCTCCCCCGGCACTACAGCTGCCAGCACGCCTCGCACCGCGCCGCAAGGCACGCCGGGCCGCGGGAGGGTGGGGCTGTGGTCGGAGCCCGCTGCCTTCCACGCGGTGCGCTGTCCGCCGTGCCCGGGGCGGCGCCCGCTGTTTGCGACGCTTCTTTGCAGCAGTGCGGCCAGGCGCGGCCGCCGTATTCCGCGCGCAGCCCGGCTGTTGTGCCGCGAGCCGGCGGGCAGGAGGGGAGCGGCCGGAGACGGAGCGCGGAGGGAAGGAGCGAGGAGCTCCGCCGCCGCCGCCTCCCGGCCCTGCATGCTCCGCGGGGCGGCCCGGGGGCCTCCTCTTCCACCTCTTCCTCCTGCCGCTGCTGCTGCTGCCGCCGCTGCCGGGGGGCGGCGGGGCGGGGTGCGCGGCCGCCGAGAGGCGTCGCGGGGCGGCGAAGATGGACTATGACTTCAAGGTGAAGCTGACCGGCGAGCGGGAGCGGGTGGAGGACCTGTTCGAGTACGAGGGCTGCAAGGTGGGCAGGGGCACCTACGGGCACGTCTACAAAGCCAAGCGCAAGGACGGGTGAGTGAGGAGCGGGGCTCCCTTCTGACCGCCCCAGTCCCGGCCCCGTCCCTGCGGCGGCGGCCGCCGCTCGGCCCCTGCGGCTCCTGCCCCCCGGAGCGGCTTTCTGCACCGCCGCCCCCCTCACCTCCTCCCTCGCCACCGCCCCGGTGCCGGGCTGGCGGCCGCTGGAGGAAAAATGCCACGGCTGGGATAAGAGGCGGCACTCAGCGGGTTTTCCTTTTTAAGAAGCCGGCGGCCCCCAGACGTCAGCCCGCCCGCCGGCTTCGTAAAGCTGAGCTCGGTTCCTCTTTCCTTTTGAACGCTTTTTGTCTGGTTTATTCCTTGTAGTCACCATTTTGGGTGTTGTTGCCGGCTGCCCCTGTAGCCCAAGTCTCCTTTAGGATGCTTTCGAAGGTCTGTATTTGAGTACAGACCGCGGTAAGTGAATTTCCCCGCAGAAATCCCGTCTAGGAAGATGCAGGTGTGTCACCTGGCTCTCGGTGACACGGCGTCGGTGCCAGAACAATGGGCGGTGGGGGGCGAGGGCAGCGGGAGAGGCAGCGCTGTGCTCTAACAGGTCCCGCTGCTCCCTCGCACCCGGCTTTTCTGTCCACCTCCTCGAACTCCGTGTTTTCTCATTGAAAAGATGTGCGTTTGAAAGCCTGGGCGTTGTTTCTACCTGTGGTAAATCAGCTTAGAGCTGACTGTGGTCAGCCACGGCAGAAATGCGATCGGGTTCCCTTTATGTAAGCTCTTAGCGCTGTCTGCAGAGCGCTTGCAGTGGGGCTGCTGCCCGGCTCTGCACGCACCGCTATTCATCGGAGTGCTGTTATTTCACCATGGGTTTTGTCTGCTCCTGGGATTCAGATAACTACTTCACACCTTACATGTGAATCTTTCAGACCGTTGGCAGGAGTAATTCTTACCTAGTCTGATTTTTTTTTCTTTTTCTTTTTTTTTTTTTTTTTTTTTAGAGGGGGGGGTGCAAGGGCATACACTGCGGTGAGTTAGGTAAGCTGTTGCAGCAGATCTCCTTATCTGCAGGTGTTCTTCAGTTCCTCTTTTCCAGTCTCTTCCCCCAGTGCTTCTCATTTCTCTGCCAGATTGCTGAGAACTCTCAAATATGCTGGGTAATTGCATTTGGACAATATCTGAAACACTTAAGATATAACTGTCTGTGGATGCTTCTGTAGCATATGGCACAGTGGTACATAGGTGGCCTTAAGTGATGTGGGTGGAATTAGGATTGAAGGGGAAGATTCCATTTTGATTCCTTTATCACAAAGAAATGAATTACAGAAGCAGGTCTCTAATAGCAATTCAGTTTCCTGACACTATGATAACGTATGGATGGTCACTGTACATCTTACAGTGTGAGCTTATGAAAGGTAGAGCTCAGTACTGCTATATACAAAGCATCACTGCTGTAAAATTTCCCCACATGTTGTATAATGCTAGAGGAGAAACCTTTTTGTTTGTAGTTCTTGCACAGCTCAAACTTTCTTTGTGTGTGAAATTCTTTCTTCCTGCTGAATTTGCATGCGTTTTTCCCTTAAAGGTGTGCATTTACTTTAAATTTCATTATATGATTCTAAATCCTGTTTTAAATAACTGAAGTCCCATGTTTATTATGCGTCACAATTTTTTAAGTGCTTGAGCTACAGGACTGCAAATGTTTTATTAAAAATAGAGGCTGCTCTTTCTTAAATGACATTCTATACACGGATGTCTAATGAATAGGATAAACACAGGAAAGAACTATATTTTAATAATTCATCCTGTGCAAACGTTTAAAAACTCAGTGATGAATATCCATCTTACAAGCAAAAGGATCTAGTGCCTTCTGTATAGCAGTGGTCTTCACCCCTTCTTGCTGATTGCCTTCGTGAAACTAGATTAACAGGTATGGGTCCAAACAGTAGGAATGTAATTGTTGTAATAATATGTAAATAAATGTAATAGTTGTTAAACTATGAGGGGTTGCTTTGGGGGACAGTTACATGGTCATTTTGGTGCAGCAAGGAGCCTTAAAAGGAGTGAAGGATGCTGTGTGTTCTTGACGTACTGATGAAGGCGTAACATGGTTTTTATGCCCTGCACCAGCAAAAAAGCCAATCCAGCTATGCCTTGTCCTTTGCCACAAGGTGAGTCGTTGAGAATTTTGCACGGGGAGTCACCAGGTGCACTTCCGTGGATGTTTCTGATATAGTGCCTGCCAAAACTTGAACATAGCACCATACATGAGTACTCAGCTGATGCGACAGCTAAGCTCTGTGTGGCACATGGCCTGCAGCAAAGCTGCGTTCAGTTCCCAAGTTCTCATTTCCATTCCTTGTGTCATCAGCTTTGTAGCCCTGTGGTTGAAAAGAATCTTCCCGGCTTTTCAAGTGGTGCTGGTGGCCCTGCACCTCTGAGCAGGCTGACTGCATTGGTGACTGATGTAGCAGCAGAGTGCATGAGGTGGCAGTTCCTTCTACTGGCAGGCAGGAAGGGAACGGTGTGCCATGCTCAGTGTCACTCTGTACCTAAGGAAACTTGCTCTTGTCTCTAATGGCAGTAGGACAGTTTACTTTTTATTGTTTGGGGAATTTCAGTTATTTCCTGCATTGAAGCTGCTCTGCGTGCTGTTTGGGTGCTCATTCAGGAATGTTGCTCAGCACAGATTTTAAAACTACCTGTTTAACTTGCAGCAGAACTAGAAAATAGGCCAGCATTTTCTAGCTTTTGGGGCTAGAAACGTAGTTGAGGTGGTTGCTTTGTTTAATTGAAGAGATCAGACTCCTGCTGAGTTCCTCAGGAACTGACTCCCAGCTGATGGCTGCAGCATGCTGAGGTGCTTGGAAACTGGAGGGCTTGGCCCAGAGTGTGCAGCAGATGCTTTGTTACCTCTCAGGCTGTGATTTCTGTGCTGGCAGAGCACGGTGGTAGTGTGCTGACTCCTCAGTGGTGTCTGACTTTAATGGAGTTGATCTTGCACTGTTTTACTTGCTGTCCTGTGCCTTCGATTCTTAGCATATAGCTGATGTCTGAGGTCTCTGAGAAGCATATGCTGTTGTGCAAGGATGTCTCCTTCAGTGGCAGTTTGGGACTGTTTCCAAATAGCTGTTCTTCCTGTTTATTGGTTGTGGTTTGGATGAGAATAAGGAACTATTGAATGTCACTGTAAGGCCATTTCTAACTCTTTAATTACAGCAGCAGAAAATGACATAATTGAAAATCCCAGTCTGTAGTAACATCTCCCACGTGTTATTGGAAGGGAAGATCTTCTCACTCTTCAGGAGAAGAGGACTTTGGAGACTGTGCTCATGGTTGGGAACACATGGTCAGTAAGCTCATGCTTCCCAGCTTATTCTCAGGAAATACAAGGAGTGATCTAAGAGCCCAACAGAAGTACAGCTGATTTTTTTATTTTTTTTTTAATTCTCATTTCAGCCATTAGTTCTGCGTTGGAAGTATTTCTGTAAATGGAGGGACACATTCTTTCTTTTGGATGTACTAACACTTAGCTGAAAGCATGAAAATACATTTATGTATTGAACTTGTACCTTTCAAAGAATCAAATCCATATGTGGCTTTTCTTTTCCTTGAGGGTCTGCATGAGTTGTATTAAAAAAGCAGCGGCGGAGAAAGTAGTGGCATCCAGTGAATGACTGGTTTGCTTCATCTTCAGTATGACATGTGGTAGTTTCTACTTACCTGGAAAAGAGTATTGCAAGAATTACGATGATTCTGTTTCAGAAATGTGTGGTTTGAAGCTAAAGAGATGGAAACCATGTTTAAGTAGTATGAAACAGTGCATGTTGTGGGTATTTACGGGTATGTGTTGATTGACCTACTTGAGATCATAGATCGTTCACTTATTTGGGGCGATGTTAATATAAAACTGACTTTAGTGAGAGGAATGTGGAGCTTGGGAGTGCCACAAATAGAAGCAATGAGTCTAGCAAGGACATTTTGGCAAGAAGGCAAGCAACAGACCTAGGCTTCCAGCTTCTGGATTAATTCTGCGTTGAGTCTTTGCTGGAGCTGTGTCATGGAGTTCATCCTGTTAGCTTTCAGATTGAACTGACAAACAGCTCTTGTCTTCTCGCTGTTTAAGAAACACAGCATATTTTTTTCTTACCTGTATTCACATGTCAAGTTGAACTCCTTTGAACAGAAGCAGTGGCACTGCACCAGGTGATGTGCACGGAATGAAAGTGTGAAGTCAGAATGCAGGCACTTGGCTTGCCACTACTGTGAACAATGGGGTGGAATTTCTAAATGTCACAGACTTTATTTAGTGCCTACGTAATATGTCTGCATTATCTTGTTAAAATATATGCCCTGAGTCTCTTTTGGATCCATTACCATAGTTGTTGGAAATCTAATTAAATTCTATCTGCATAATGAGATATGTGTGCTGTGTTGCATTGAGTCTTGTGCTCTTTAATTTTTTTTTGGTAAAACTCATATAGCTAGCTATCTTCCCATCTGCTTCCTTCCCTTCTCATCCTCTTAGGCATCTCCAGGCTTTGTATCTTTTAAGGTCAGTTGGCCCATCTTCACCATGAGCTCTTTGCTGAGCCTTGGGCTTTCCTTGGTACAGTCTTTTTGTAATCTTGCCACATGCCTCAATTAATGTTGGTAGCCAGCAGCAAAGGTGGAACTGTGTAGCCTTGAGTGTTTCACTGCTATCTGAGGCCATTAGCAAGCACACAGAGGAGGGTGTGAGAGCCGAGATCGGTATCTGCTTTATTCTAGGTTACAAATTGGAATAATAGAACATGTAAATAACAGGGCATGTACTGCTGTGCCTGGTTTCTCATTAACAGATTTTGAAGGTGCTGATTGTAGAGAAAGTGTGTGTTAGAGAGTGCTGCCCTTGGTCAAATGGCACTGAGGTTGTATGCTTGCTCTAGCTCTTGGGTATTCTTGGGTTCTCGTGTTTAAACATTAAAGTTTACAGCTGTTTTGTATCTTTTTTTTTTAATGTCCTTTAGCAGAGGAGTTGGAAAGGCTGTAACTCGCAGATGGTTGAAGTAGAACCTGTGATTTTTTTTTCTTAAGAATAGGGTTTTGTTTTTTTTTTTTTTTTTTAAGAAATATAAGACCTACAATAGAAACACCTTTAGGGCACAGGAACTGGGGCTTGCCTATGTGAGATTGTAGCCCAGCAGTGTGTAATGATGGCAGGCGCTTCCCCAGGACTCCCAAATTACAGTACTGATGTGTCTGTTTTGTCGTTGAAGCCTGGTAGTTGTCTGCCATTGTCCAGTGTACCTTACAGCTGTGGAATTGCAACGATGTGGAAAGCAGACTGGAGTCAGTATGGCACCTGGGCTGCTGGGGAGGCTGCTTTTCCTACCTGTGCATGATTAATGCTGGTAGCTGCAGCTCCAGCTTCTCTTCGAATTTAAATTGCAAATGCATGAGAAATGGAAGAACTGTGGGGATAAAGGTTTAGAGTAGAGAAGTCCATCTGGTGTGGGTGGATGGGAGTAAGGTTGAGGCTTCTCCCCCCATCTGACTCTTGTGCCCCCCTTCCCTTCCCACTCTCTTTTTCTGCAAGAGCCTGGCAATGGTGCTGTGTTGCCACTGCGTGCAGGCTGATGGCTGTCCAGAGAGTTTTGTGTGCTCGCTGGCCTGCTGTTTTTACCTTGTCGTCTCAGAGGCTCAACAAATGGTTTCTGAGACCTTGTCAAGCCCCTCTAATAGCACATTTGGGATTACAGAATAGATTATCCATAGTGATGTGTTTTTGCTAGGTACAAGGCTGCTTATGAACTAGGTACTTTTGTGTCTTGTAGACTTTCCATTTAATAAATATATATTTGAAGAAATTTATTGAAATTTGTGTAGAAATGTGAAATCTTTCTTAGCTGATACAGGAGAGGTACTGGTTAGACAGTTTAACCTGTAGAGAATTCTGCTGATGTCCCTTAGAGCAGGGGACATCCCAGCCAAAGACTGTCCCAAGCTTTTGAAGATAAGGATGTAGAATGTTTTGTAGTTCTTGAACAGAAAGAAGCTGCTGTTCAGGCAACACTTTCAATTCAACTGCTTTAAACTACCTTGAGTGGTAAGAAGTATAGCAAGGTGTGTTGGGTGGTTAATTCAGTATTTGTGGGAAAAGAATGGTAAACCAGGATTTGAGCTGTAGATATGTTCCTTAAAGACCAAAATGTTCAAGAGAACATGTTGTTTTTTTTTTTAAGCTACTATGGATGATAGCCTAAACATCCAAAATTAAAATGAGTCTTGGAAAAAATGCACATGTTCTGTCAATATGGAAGAACACAACGAAAGGTCACTGAGACAATCTGCCTGTTTTTTTGGGAATGCTCCATTCTGTGTGCTTGTAACACCTTGCATACAAGATGTTGACATTTGAGTAAAGGACACTTGAGAGTTGCTGTAAAAAAGAAGACTCAGTTCATTACTGTGTGTTTGACTAATATGTGCGACTGAACTCAAATACAAAGGGATCTGAATTGCATTAAATCCCCAGATTCTGCCTTGTGTTTCTGGCTGCGTTTTCTGGGAGAGAAACCTTGTCCTATGAATGATAGCCCTTGCTGCAGGTGTACTTTCAATTAGAGTTTGCATTCAGACACTGGATAATCCCCCAGTGAAGCCTCAGAAAATCAGGTTTCATGAACGCAGTTGTTCTCACGGAGCTACTGTACGAGGTATGGAGCTTAATAGAAGCAACTGGGGCAAGTGCTGCCTGCGTGGACTTTAAGGCAGAAAGTTTGTCTCTGAATGTAATTTGGATCTTATCTAACTTTTTGTACTTGAACTGTTTGGAGTTCAAACTCTTTGCTTCCAGAGTGGACTGCAATCCTATTTCAACAGGGTTGGACAAAACAACTGCTCACAAATGAGTGCCCCAATAGTGGCATTCATTCTTGGGTTAATTCAGCTCAATTGGAAGCTTATCTGACTTCCAGATGAGTGTCAGATACCAAAGTACTCAGTTCAACCTCCCAAAAAATACCTGTTGCAGCACTGGAATCTGTACAGGTAGAATTCCAGGCACACATAAAGGACATGCCAAAAAAATAGCAAATAGCATTACTGCTGCCTGACTCTAGTTTGTCTGTGTAAGATTAGAGTGGCTGCAGAGCAAACAGTAAAGAAAAGCATGTTGCCTAATTTAGTTTAGGTAGATGCTCTGTCAGGGGGAGATACCAAGACAATCCTGGGGACAGTGAGTAGCTCCTTATGAATCAGCTGGTCATGGGACCCATGCAGGGAGAAACAACTCATGGCTTTGTCTGCAGTGGGATGTCAGAGCTGATTCTGAGTATTACTGCTGAGGGCTGTGACAAACGTGATTTGTTCTTTGCATTTGGAGGGGTGCTGGATCTAAGCAGGGTTAAGTAATCCACTAAAGTACCACTTAACTTCATTCATTCAATGATTCCTTTTTAAGAAAGGAGGTGGCAGTGGGAGGAAGATACAGCTTCTTAAAGCTAAAAGTGAGCTGAAAAGGTGAGATGTTGCAAGCTACTTGAGAACAGATTTAAATTTTGGTGGGTATGTATCACTCACCAAGATAATGTAAAACCATTGGTCAAAAGCATCTGGCACAGCTAAATAGTACAAGAAAGGAAGCTGTTGTGAATAAGAACACTGAAAAATTAAATACTACATTTTCTATGTGTTATGGAGATGGAAAAGAATGAAACAATAGGCTCAGTATGAAAATGCAGTGTCATAGCCCTCTGGCACCCTCTGCATCTAACCCTTCAAAACACACAAGTCTCAATCTCCCCTCTCAATCCTGAAGTGGGCATAAAATTAATCTTCCATTTTCTACACTGTTCTGAAGCATCTGTAACACCACATTACCTGTAGAACCAGAGGACCACTGATCTTACAAGAGAAGCATTTAGAGAAGGTGAAATGACAGCAGGAAACGAGCTTTGCTTTTGTGTGTTACAGAAGAACTTAAAGCATTGGAAGTTAAAGAATGCCACAGGAGATCCCAAATTGCAGTGCATGGAGGAGGTGCTGCCTGAACAAACTGAAGGGCGGTCACTTGTCAAGATGAAACATTCACACATCTGAAGGAGTTCAAAAGTATAATGGATTGCTAACTACAGATCATAACCCGATGCTTCGAATTGAGCCATAAATGACTGGAAAGGCGCAACAGTGACTTTTTTGAAGGAGTTATTGGAAGAGTGGAAACCACCAACTAGTAAGGTGGGCTGACAGCAGAGCTGGTGGACCCATAAAAGGTTCTGAGGAGAAGAGACAATTTAAGTTTTATATTGTCTGGAAATTACTTATATATAGTTGGGAAACAGCTTTGCCTGGAGGTAGTTATTTGGGGTAGTGAAGGTGAGGGCTGATTGTGAAGGCTCAGGAAAGGACCTTGCAAGACTGAGGGGATGGAATCATAGAATCACAAGGTTGGAAACGACCTGTAAGATCATCTAGTCCAACCGTCTTCTCATTATCACTGCTACCACAGACTAAACCATATCTTGTAGCTCCTCATCCAGACGCCTCTTGAACACCGCCAGGAATGGTGACTCCACCACCTCCCTGGGCAGCCATTCCAGTGCCTGACCACTCTCTGAGATAAAAAGTTTCTCCTTATGTCTAATCTAAACCTCCTCTGGTACAACTTGTGGCCGTTTCCCCAGGTCCTGTTCGTTGCCTGGGAGAAGAAGCCAAATCCCTCCATGAAAACTTTCATTTCAGGCTGGCAGTGAAATTATAGTTTTGTGGGGGGAAAAAAAAAGGGAATCCCAGGCATTCTTGCTTCTGTGGGCATTCTGTGCTGGAGTTGATCACTAGGATAGGTGGATGGGTTGTTCTGTTTCTGTTGTTTAGTTTCATTTCTTTTTGACTTGCGGCCAAGCACGCTCACTGTGTGTCACTGCTTCCAGAAGGGGAAACTGGCAGAGAAGCGTCTTTTCTCTTCCACCTCTCCATCTCCTCTACCATCCATCCCCTCATCTTTTGCTCGTACCACATGCTTTGTTGCTGGTTTGGATACTCATCAAACTGTTCTGTAGCCTAACGTACTTTGTTATCCAAATTGCTTATCTGTTTCTTGGGGATATCTCGTTGGAGGGGGTGAATCAGCTGGTGGAGGAGTGTGGCACAGATCAGAGTGTCAGAAGGGAGGGATTTCTGGCTGGGAGCAGGGAGGAGGAGATGGCAAGGAAACACTTTTCTTTTGACAGCAGCAAATTATCGGGTCAGAAGAACAGCATGTACAGTGTATCGTTAAATTTATTCCTTTACTTTGAACTTCTTGCCAAACTATGTGTTGTGGCAAAAGGTGTTAATTAAAAAAATAAATCAAAGAACAAAAGGAAGAAAGTGATAAATTGCCATTTGCCACATAGTATTAGCTGTCTCAGAAATGTGGTTTACTGGCTTGCTGTTGCTGGTTTTTCCTCCAGCTGTGGAATATGCTTTACTAACAAATAGGTCTGATTGCTAGAGGATTTGTTTTGAAGTAGAAAATGCTCTCTGCACAAGCCTTGCTCTCTGGTAAGAATAATGATGCTCTTCTGGCATATCAGCTGTGCCATGTTCTGCAAGCATCTTGGTAATAAAGAAAGCCTTGAATTTCTTAACTGGAGGCTTAACTCTCCCAGCACATCTTCCCTTCCATGTTTTTCTTTCTGTTAGTATTTCCTTGAGTACTATGGCCTTCTATTTTTACATGACATATTGCAAATTTAGTTCCAAGTCCACAACATGGGCTTCAGTCACAGATTGTGTTCCTTGTAATCTTTTATTCTTTTCTAAAGGTTTCTTTGTCTCCTTAAAGAATGCTATATTTAAAAATTGAATACTGAAGAGTTAGCAAGATTGAGTCACACTGGAAAATTTCAGGATAAAATGTATGTTTCTGAAGTAGGGGCTGTAATAGTAAAAAGAGTGCATAACTTAAAATATGCTGTTTTACCTGTTCTCATTTTTGTGGTTAATAGACATACCTTAAAAGGAAAAACATGCAGAGTGTTGAAATGCATCTTTAGGTTTGTTTTTTTTGTGTGCTAGGTTTCTTCAGGATTTAAATGTTAATGTTAGAAATTATTGGCAGACAGGTAATCAGTATATTACTTTCTTGATTCTTGATACTTTAATTCTCTAGATGAAAAGGAGAGAACAAAGCAATTAAACATTTCTGTCAATTTCTCTGAATTCTCAAATTTATTCAAATATGACTATCTGTACACTTTCTGACTCCTCAGGAGTTACTGTGGTCACGCATCACATAGAAACTTGGAGTGAGTAACATCCACGCAACTTGTGACATGACATGCCTTCATAAAATGATGTATTAGTTACTGAGCAGTTCTCCTCAGTCATAGGAAAGGTGTACTGACTTGTCTTTGACAGCTCTAGCAATCTTTAGAAAGTAAAGTAAGATGAGGGCATGTAGTGTTGATTTCCTAGTGACATGTTCCTGCTTCATCAGCTATCCACAGCCATTGTCTTAGAGTGAAAAGAAAATTGAGATCCTGGATTTCTGCTGCAGTGTTCACTTACTGTTGCTCTTGCTCTCTTTAGAACGTGGTGCATACATTATTTTTTGCCTTGAACTAATTGTATTCTGTTGAGAAAAGATTCAGCTGGTCGTCCCAATATTAGCTGTGTACCAGTTTCATTGAGAGCCCTTGCACATCGGTGACACCTGGAAAAAAAAACACAGATGCCCTGGAAGTGCACACATTGTAGTAGCACGGCTCTGCGGGTGTTGCACTCTGATTTTGTTATAGACCAGAACTCAGTCCCGAGGTCATTAGCTGCAGTGGGACCTGGCCTGGTGCTGCACAGCAGGTGCGGATGCCAGCAGCCACATCAGAAGCAGTACGGAGCACTGCTTCTAGTAGTAAGCACAAACAAGTCTGAAGTCACAATGTTTTGGGCACTGAATTTGTTGTTCTCTACAGCTGAACAAGTACAAACTGCTCTTTATTCACCTGTACCTGGAAAGTGTTCGTAGAGCAGAGGAGGATAGCTGCAAGTACGCTTCCAAGCTGACATCCTTTACAAAGTAGCTTTTCTGACTGGCAGACGTTATCCTTTCTCATTTATTAATACATAAGAGGCTTTCATGACAGAATCTGTTTTTTATCTGGTTTTTGACTGATATCTTCTGTGCAGGAAACAAGTAACAATCTGTGCTGGGATGAACCTTAAGCCGGTTGTAAATACTTTTAAATACTCTGGACTTGAATAAATCTGAACTTTCATATACAGCCGTGTTTTTGTTGTATACAGAAAATTTATAATAGAGAAGACAATTTTATCTTCTGTGTTTCACTTATGCTAAATAACTGTTCTCATTTTCATAGTGTTTTAAAATTCAGTCAAGTGAAGAACTAATTGTTTGACCTAATGTATTTAATTCAGTATTGCTTCATCCAACTTGTTTTAGGTAATAGTTTTGTTTTGTTTTAAAGGCAGAAAAAAAAAGTGTCTCATAGAAAATTCAGAGATTTTTAGAATTATTTCTTTGTAGTGATATATGTAATGCATAGAGCACCAGTGAAAGTAAAACAGCTTGAAAGGAACCTTCAGACAGCTAGAAGTACACAATGTAGTTTTACTTCAGGTTGTTTCTATATGTTGGAAAAGAAGTATACTTTAGTTTTCCCTCAACATTGCAGTGGGTATAGAACTCAACTGCGGCCTTCTGCAAAGGTGAGTGTAGTATCTCAAGCTGACTTGGAAGGATGATACTAGTTAGAAGACGTGCTAACTTAATCTTGAATGAAGCAGCTGTGCCTGTGTTAGTTCTGATTGATCTCTTCTTTCAGAGCACTTCAGCACTTAGCTGAGCATACAGCAGCCCCTTTTGTCCTTTTGGTGAGATTTTTCTCAATTTTTATCTGAAGGTATACAGCCATTGATCAGACTTGCTGTGTGTGCTAATTAGTTTTGACAAGTGTTTGGATTCAAAGTGTTTTCTGGTAAATCAGGTGCCTATTATGCAGTTTATCAAACTTTGTACCGCTTGTGTTGTAACAAGCACCTTGTCAGTGTGCAGTGTTCTTTGGGAGGTGGGGGAAGGCAGGCTGTGTAAGTCAGCCTCCTGTAGGGGTGAAAGGATTTTGTGATCTTTGTGTAAGCTAAAAGTATGCTGGTAAGTTATGGAATCTAAGTTAAAGCTGCTGAATTGCAGCTCAGGCGATTTCATTAAGGTTGGAAAGGCTGCTAAGATCATGGAGTCGCACCATCAGCCCACACCTCTGCTCTACACCATGTCCCTGAATGTGACATCTCCCCTTTCCTTGTATACCTCCAGCGATGGTGATTCTTCCACCTCCCCAGCCAGCCATTCCAATGCCTTACCACTCTTCTGAGATTTTTTCTTAATATTCAACCTGAACCTTTTCTGGCACAATTTGTAGCCTTTTCTACCTGTTCTATTCCTTTTTCTTCGTGTTACATGGGAGATGAGGCTGACCTCGTCCTCACACACCCTCTGTTCAGGCAGTTGTAGAGAGCAATAAGGTGTCCCCTGAGCCTCCTCTTACCCAGACTGAACAATCTCAACTCCTTCAGCCGCTCCTTCCATCTCACATGTGCAGTAAGACCACACAGCTGCTATGACCAGCTTCACTAGAAGTTTTCTTCTTTTCCTCTCCGAACTCGATTGCTACAGTTAATTCACAGAATAACTGAATTGTTTTTAATTTCATGTTATCTCTTTCTTCCTTGGTAGTAAATTAAATCTTTGCTATCGAATTCCATTTTGATGTTTATCAGTATAATAAAACCTCTTATTCGTCCATGCCCTTCTTTGAAGTTCTAATAGATAGGGCAACACTTAATATTTCTTGCATGGCTTTCTAGCATGTATGAAAGTTCCTGTCCACGTTTTACTGTTAATAATGGGGACGTTCTGCTGGTTGCACAGCTATGGGTTCAGTGTTACTTGACATTCATCTGATAAGCTGCTCAAAGCTAAGATGTCTATAGCACAAATTCACTTTCAACTGCAAAAACCAAGGTCATTGTCAGTAGAAGCCTGGGGCATGTAAGAATGGAGTGCAGACCTCCCAAGACGGACCGGGGGGTACTGCTGGATGAGAGCCAACAATGTACCTTCATAGCCCAGAAAGCCAACTGTATCCTGGGCTGCATCCAAAGCAGCATGGCCAGCAGGGCAAGGGAGTGATCCTGCCCCTCTGCTCTGTGCTGTGAGACTTCACTTCAAGTACTACATCCATATGTGGAGTCTTCAGTACAGGAGTGGCACATACCTGCTGGAGCATGTCCTGAGGAGAGCCACAAAAACATCCAGGCTGAGGGAGCTGGGGCTGTTCAGCTTGGAGAAGAGAAGGCTGTGGTGGAGACCTGAGAGCAGCCTTTCAGTATATGAAGGGGGACTGTAAGAAGGAAGAGGACAGACTTTAGCAGAGCTTGTTGTGATAGGGTAAGGGAAAATGATTTCAAACTAAAAGTAGGGAGAATTAGGGAGGATATAAGGAAGGAGTGTTTTACAGTGAGGGTGGTGAGACACTGGCACAGGTTGCTGGAAGAGGTGGTGGATGCCCTGTCCCTGGAAGCATTGAAGGTCGGGCTGTACAGGGCTCTCAGCAGCTGATGGAGCTGTAGGTTTCCCTGTTCACTGCAGGAAGTTGGACTGGATGCCCTTTAAGGATCCCTTCTCACTCAAAAGATTCTGTGATAGCACATTCAGTGGATTTTGGATTAATACTGCTGAGACTGAGTCACTTTAACAGTACTATGACAGCTGTGCTTAGGATTTTTTATTTTTATTACTATTGATATTAATGGAATTCTCAAAGGTAGAATGAAACATTCATTTTTTTTTAATCCTATGTTTTGTTAGTATCCTTATCTTTAATTATGAGCATTTTCATATTCTTTAGAGAATAAGAACCGTAAACAATTACTGGGTTCATTAATTTTCTACTGAATAGATGCTGCATTTAAAGTTCCCTTTGGTAGTTTTACGACAGTAGAAGCTGTTTCCTCAGATGTTTAGCTGCTGACAAATGTTCCATTTCCTTATTTTTAAAGAACTGTTCCTAAGTTATGACTAGTTAATTTCAAATTTCTGACCTGTTTTTAACAGTAGTGTAAATTTGGAATAACAACCATTGATTTCTAAGTCTTTAGTACTTCTGTTTTTATTACTCACTTTTTAACTGATCTCATGATCAGCATTTGGGATATCCTTTAGTGCAGTATCAGTATATTTGTACAACATGCATGATATGAAATAACAGTAACACTGATGTTTATTTAAGGTATTTTTTAAGCCCCCTTTTCTTCCAGGTGTAGCATATATGCTTATATATGCTTTAATTATTCTTTCTAACAAATGGTAAAAATACCAGGCATTGCAACACTAGAGCTGTGCGGAGTGCTTGCATTTGGCAGGCATCTGTTCCTACTCTTCGCTGCTTTTTGTTGTGTTCTTTTCACATTAATTATTCCTTTAGGTTCCATTGTACTTATCAGTTCAGTTTGATTTTGTTGTTGTTGTTGTTGTGGAAGGTATTATAGTACTTCAGAGGTACGGATGGGGCACTCACAGCTCTCTGGGCAGCTGTGCCAGTGCCTCATTGCACCCTGAGTAAGAGCTTCCCAGCAGTGGTGTACAAAGGAAGTTCCCTTATTCTTGTCACTTGACAGCTGTTACTAATAAGGAGTATTCCTGTGCTGAAAATGCCAGCCTACTTAAACACAAGAATATATGATGGTAGTAGCTGGGATATAATTGTGCAGATTTACCATCCTCTCTAAGCATGCTGTGCTGTGGAGGATCTGCTTGGGCTTACTGGAAGTCTCACTCACACAACTGAGAAAATGGTCAGGTTTTCCCAATGTGATCCTTCTGTTAGAACTGTAGGTAAACTACGGTTTGAGTCTTTCTGTGCCCTTAAAATGTAAGCTGATAAAGCTGGTGCTGTTGCTTAGTTTGCTAGGGAATACATTTACAGTTCATTTTTAAAAAATTTTTTCCTGCCTTGTCACACACACTGAGTATCTTCAAAGATAGTGGAACAGGCTGCCCAGGGAGGTGGTGGAGTCTCCTTCTCTGGAGATGTTCAAGACCTGCCTGGATGCCTACCTGTGCGACCTGCTGTAGGGAACCTGCTTTGGCAGGGGGGTTGGACACGATGATCTCTGGAGGTCCCTTCCAACCCCTACAATTCTGTGATTCTGTGATTATCCATGCAAACACAGAGAGGCTCTTTAGGCTGTGTTATGGTAAACGCAGACTATGGGTTAAGTGTTTCTAGAAGTTGTGTAAAATAAGCTCAGTCACTTTGACCTTTCCTTTGATTTCATAACACTTCAAAAAGTTCTTATTCCTCCCTCTAAAAAAAAAAATATTCTCCTAATTCTCATGATTACCAAGGAATTATGGAAAGCCAGTCTAGCTTGGCTCAATCAAACTTGGTTTCTCCTGCTTTTGTTAATGGAATAGCTGACACTAATGTTGTAGAGGGTAACCATTGCAGTTTTTCAGTCTCAGTGTAGAACAGATGTTTGAATATTGCTTTATAACTCAACTGCATGTGCACCATCTAGTGAATTTAAGCCTTAAGTCATCTGTTATTTTCTCTCTTGTTCTGGAAGAGAGCATAGTGCAGTGCTTACAGTGAGCTTTACCCCTAAATTTTACTTATTTTTTAACTGTATGCAATTATAGAATGGCCTGGTATAAGATCATTATACAGATGTTGTAAAGTATTGGATGATCATTATGCACACAGAGAAGTTAAGCAAGTAAGCTTATCACGTTGGAAAAGATAATCAGAAATGAAAAGTGCTCACTGGTGTTGTAGGCTTGCAAGAAACTCCACAAGAGGCAATCTCCAGAGAAAGATCCTTCCTTAGTGGCAGTCAGCCCTTAAATGGGGTCTAGGAGAGGTGGAGCCAGGCTCCATCCCTTCCAGTCACACAGCTGAATCGCCTTCACCTATGCTCCCACAACTGACTCAGTGCTTGCCAAAGGTGATCAATCAGAGGTTCAGGCCATGATTCAACAGTTCCAATACACCTGGGTTGAAAAGGACCACAATGATCATCTAGTTCCAACCCCCTGCCATGGGCAAGGACACCAACCACCATACCAGGCTGCCCAGAACCACATCCGGACTGGCCTTGAATGCCTCCAGTTCCAATGCATCACCACTCTCTGGGTGAAAAACTTCCTCCTAATATCTAACCTGAACCTCCCCTGTCTCAGTTTAAAACCATTCCCCCTTGTCCTGTCACTATCTGCCCTCATAAACAGGCGTTTTCCCTCCTGTTTATAAGCTCCCTTTAGGTACTGGAAGGCCACAATGAGGTCTCCCCGGAGCCTTCTCTTCTCCAAGCTAAACAAGTCCAGTTCTCTCAACCTTTCCTCATAGGAGAGGTGCTCCAGCCCTCTGATCATCTCAGTGCCCTCCTCTGGACCTGCTCCAAGAGCTCCACGTCCTTCTTGTACTGCCTGGATGCAGTTCTGCAGAGGGGGCTTCACAAGAGCTGAGTAGAGGGGGACAGTCACCTCCCTCTCCTGCTGGCCACCCTTTTTTAGTGTAAAATAAGTGTAAAATAAGCCTTCCGGGCTGCAAGCACACACTGCTGGCTCACATCGAGCTTCTTGTCCACCAGGACCCCCAAGTCCTTCTCTGCAGGGCTGCTCTCAAAGTGATCTTCCCCCTGTTTGTGTAAATACCTGGGATTGCCCTGACCCAAATGCAGCACACTGCGTTTGGCCTTGTTGAACCTGGTTAGGTTTTCATGGGCCCACTTCTCCAGCCTGTCCAGGTCCCTCTGGATGGCTTCCCTTCTGTCCAGTGTATCAACCTATGCTTATGTTTCCTCTCAAACGTTTGTGTAGTGGAGGACAGGGCAGAGCCTCCTTGCTTCCAGTAGCAGAGTGCAGCATTTTAGCAGCTGGGAGGAGCAGAGGAGCAAGTGGTGAAGGGGACACAGCCACAGAGAGCTGCATGGCTGGGCACAGCATCTCAGAGCTCAGGTCAGAAACTGTTCTTCAGTTTGAAAAATCTTATTTTTCCCAACTTCTTATTTCATCCAATGTGAGTATGTTCTTGTGAGGAGAAAGAGGACGCAATGTTATTGCACCCCCCCCCCCCCCCATTAAAGTGATAATTCTAGAACATTCAGCAAGAACAAATGCATGTGTTTTTTTTTCCAGTTTTGTTCTAGGAAACAGCTGAAGTTATTTTTTTCTAAGAATTCCCAGAGAAAGTACCATCTGTTATGGAAAATTTTAATCTAGACTTTTAATTTGGCAAAAAATTAATCAGTTAAAAATAGAGGTCCACAATCCTAAGTATAAGGCAGCAGTCAGCGCTACCAGAAGTGCTTGTAACACCATTTGTAGGGCAGCACTTCTTTCTGTACTGAGTTCTCCTGTTGCCGTGAAATCAAAGCAGGCAGGTCAATGGCAGACCCTCAGTCTGAGCGGTCCTGCGCCATGTCCTGTCCCTGGTAGTGCTTGTATGAGCAGCAGTTGTGTAGTAGCACTTCTCCTGCAATAACGATCCCTCCAAATACCTTGAAAATAGGGTGTGTAAGTGAATAGAACAATGAGAATAACCTCCTGTCCAATCCATTTTGCTTCATATTTATATCCAATAATGGCTGCAAGCCTTTACCAGCTAAGGGAGATAGAAAAGACAGAGGGGAGTTTTTCTAGCTCAAAATCATTTCACCTTTCATCAGCAGCATAGGAAAGCCCTGTGCTAGCTGCCTGGAGCGCTCTGTGAATCTCCTGTCCATCATAAATGTCTCATTTGATTTGAAGTCTGCTTATGCTTTTCATTCTTAGAACAGCGTCATCGTTAGGCATGTGGTTTAATTATGTGCGTAATAATGAAAGTTTATTGTTTTCAGGCTTCACACTACTAACATTCCTATAAGGTGAAAAATAGAGAATTGCTCCATATTTGGGTTTTTTTTGATTGTTTTGGATGTGTGAATGAGTTTGTGCTCATTATTGTCTCGATCTGTTTTCCAGGACAGTAAGTTTTAAATTTTTATCATATAGAAGCATTTTAATGCCTTCTGTCTTTGTCCTCCTTGCTCCTTTTTTCCTGTGTCAGCTCTTGTGTGTCCCCTCTCTTTTATCTTTCTGATTTGGTGTAATTGCCCTCTTGCTGAAATCTGTTCTCGCCCACTCACAGTTTCATTCCATTCTTTTTCCCCATTAACCATGTTCGTATTCTGTCCATTAATCTACTTTTTCCTCTTTTCTGTTTAGAAAGGTTGATGCGAACAGTGGGTTGTCTTTGAGCCCTGTGAAAAACCTCTTGGATGGACATGGTGGTAAAGAGCTCTCATTGAATTCGTAGTGCTATTTTTAAAACAAATTTCTTTTCTTCTTTCACAGGAAAGATGATAAAGATTACGCTTTAAAGCAGATAGAAGGTACTGGAATTTCTATGTCTGCATGCAGAGAAATAGCAGTAAGTAACAGCTCTTTCTACTAGCTAACAGGCTTATTAAAAGTACAGATTAAGTGCATGTTTTTATTTGCTGAATCATGTTATTCTACTATGGGTCCTATATTTGTATCGTGGAGGTATAAAACAAATAGAAATGTCATGGAAATGCATGCACCTGTTTTACTTGCTGGTGAATGCCTGTTTTTCAGTTAAAGTTTACTGCTTGCCTCAGGCAGATTAAAAGCAGAATTTCAAGATGTGATTGGAATCAGTGGTTTAAATGACTTATTTGATCTGACTTCTGCGTTACTACAATTATTTCTTAAAGAGATACTAATTCTTTTTGGCTCAGAAAAATCAGAGCATGCTCTAAAGGCCCCAAAATCATAGTGGAAGTGGTCATCAAGACCGAAAGGTGGAGTGGAGCCCAGAAGTGATTATGGGGATAGAAAGTTGGAGTAACCTGAAGCAGCACTTCTTGAGCACCTGTTGGCTCTGCTTTGTTTTCCATCTGAGTTTTGGTGTGCTGATGTGATCAAATTTCCCTGCAGTTGATTTAATAGTTCATCATGGAATTTAGTATTTGGTTTATTTACCTGTTTTTCCTTACTTTTCTTGTGATGTTGTTTTGGGGAGTTAAGAAGAAAATCACCTCCATATCCCCTCCAAATTATTTCTTCTTTTTTTTTTTTTTTTAAATTCCATTAAACAGATTTCCCCATTTCTGTGAAATAATGTTGTGTTTAAAAAAAAAATGGAGCTTCATATGGAGAAGGATCAAATCAAAGATAATACCTAGATTGTTTATATTATGTTGTTGTAATATATGTGTGTATGTGTATATATATATATATTACAACTACATAATATAAACTATATATGAATACGGAGTTAATCAGAAGTGAACTATATAAACTATATATGAATACTGAGTTAATCAGAAGTGCTGTGTCCTAAGATGGAATCTGTATATCTAATTAATAAACTTATTATTTGTCATACTTAAAATTCAGGTCTGAATGGCGGACTAGCAGTGTGTTCTAGACTATTCCAGTGAATGCTTTTTATGAGCACAGTGGTATTGAGAGGAAGTTAGACACAACTTGTTTTGTGTGTGAAATATATCCACTTCACTTTCTTTGGAGGCTGAAGCTTTTGTATGTTAGTCACAATAGCAGAATCACTTAAGCAATCACTGTGATGTATATCAAACTATGAACTCATTTTTTAGAACTATACAGTGAATATTCTTTCTTGTAATGACTATCTAGTTTAGGACTCAAGTGACCTTTTTAAGTATAAAAATGCCCATAGCCTACTTCTCTAAGTCATCTATTTGAGGCAAACATCCAGGCTGATGTCTGACGGTGTCAAACCATCTGAAAGTGCAATAGTTATTGAACGACATCAGTTAAAAGTAAGAGCTGTGACTAGGACAGGGACCAGAGCTGAAATGGCTGCCTTGGTTTATAGGATGAGCTTAACGCTGCGTGTGTGTCTGAAAGACTCTTGCTCTTCAGAGGGTGGTGATGCACTGGAATAGGTTGCCCAAGGAGGCTGTGGATGCCCCATCCCTGGAGGCATTCAAGGCTGGGCTGGATGTGGCTCTGGGCAGCCTGGTCTGCTGGTTGGTGACCCCGCATATAGTAGGGGGGTTGGAACTGGATGATCTTTGTGGTCCTTTTCAACCCAGGCCATTCTGTGATTCTATGGTTCAGTATTTCCTGAAGCTTGAGAATTTCTACACGCTGTTCTAGCTAATCTCTTGTCCTGTTGAAATAAGAGATTTTGTTGTTGTTGCTTTTACTTAAACTAATCAGCAGGTAGAATTAAGGGGTTTTGCTAAGGATGCTAATTGTGACTGAGTATAATATCAAGATAGTTACAGTTGGAGATATTGAGGCATTCTTAGGATTTTGTAGTATGATACATTAAGTTCATTTTCACCCAGTGGAAAGTTTTGTTGGCTTTCCATGTGAAGAAGCTGAATTGAACCCTCCTTCAATCATAGCATTGCTCAGTTCAACTCGGAGGAAGTGATACGACCTTACAGCGTGGCTTGAGTGTAATGCAGGCTTGCAGTCTGATGGTCATGTCTGAGTATAGACAAAAGAGATTTCTGTTTCTAGGGCAGGAGGCTCAGGGCCCAGTACAGCCCTCCTGCTGCCCTTACCTGAACAGAATGCCTCTGCAGCTGTCCTGTCCAGCTCTCCAGCTGCCATCATCCTGGCTTTCTGCTCCTGTGCCAGAAGGTGGTGGGGCAGTAGGGACAGGTGAAGCAGCAGCCCTGTGCCTGAGTGGGTGAGGAGGGAGTCCATCTGCCTTTTGAGTTGTGATCTTGGCTGAATTGACTTCAGTGGAGGAGGCAGGTTTCTCAGTTCATGGGGTGGCTGTTGTGTTCCTTCCACATTAGCAGTGAAAGCAGTCTCCCACAAAAGCAAATAGAGAAAAATAAATACAGTGCTCATCTTGGTGAGTGCAGTCCTTGTTTTAGAAGACAAGTAGTGGTTTTCTTGGCAACACTTCTGTGTGATAAGAGGCTGGAAAACATCTTTGATTTGACTCCCTTCGACCAGTCTAATGACTCTCACGTGCTGTAATTTAATTGGTATGTATACAGGCAATATGATAGAGAGATTTTGTATAAAAGGAAGTAGTAATAGCTCTGTGAAAAGGGAATAAAATACCAATTAAATGTTAAAAGTGGGCTCCTAAGGAGTAAACATTTTCTGTGAACAGCAGAATCTGCTGAGCTTGGTGACAGGTGCCCATGTCACTGGGATTCTTCATCTACTTCCTTAGTTCTAGCAGACCCTGAACATTTCAGTAACTTCTAATAGTTTGAATGTGCTTGGACATGAGAGATGCTGGCAAATATTGCCTTTTATGTGTGATGTGGAAGACTCAATTATTTTGGAAACCACAAAAGTTAAATCAGCAATATGCCTTTTTTTTTTTTCTCCTCTTGGCATTTTGTGTCATCAGGACACTCACTTACTGTCCCTCAGCTGCCCATAGGTGTGGGGTATTTCTGCATCTGAAGAGGGAGATAGAGGAACCTCAGTATGAGCCCAAGATTTGCTATTAGGATGCTATTAGGAACCAATTGCTGTTGGTTCTCTTGCTGTGTCTTGAACAATGTTTATGAAAACAAGGGCAAGCCCAGATGGGACACACATAAGGTTATGTCCCTGAAGTCAAACAGGATGTATCATCATCTTCATCAGCTGCAGATTTGTATTTCTTTGAATGTGAGCCAGGTTTTGCCTTTCTGATCTAAGTGAAATCTTTCTGCCTGTGGAAACAATTTTGAATCATCATATTAATTGCAGATGAAAAAGACAGTCACTTGCTGAGAGCTAGGGTGAACGATTTTTGTCTACTTTCTGTGTTTTCTGTAGAACTAAACCAGGGTATGAGAGTCCTTAGGCCAAGAAGCAATATCGTGCTGGTTGCATACTCTGTTTCTTGCAGTGTTTTTTCTTCATTGATCTCTGTCAGCTGCTAGACTTGAGGCAAATGGGAAAGGCACATGCTATTTGTGTTGGAGAGGCCTGGTTCATGGAGAGTGAGGTTGCTGGAAATGCAGCCCACGTGATGCATGAGCTCTTCTGTCCTGCAGACAGCGTCTGCATTTATTGCTCTGTTATCTCTGTCCTGGAGCATTTCAGCCTTTCCAAGACAGTAATTCAGGGATCGTCTGTCATCACTGCAGCAATCATTTCCTCATTCTGATGGTTTTGCTGATGTGCATTAGCCATCCTGTTCACTGAAATGCTTGTGGCTGTCTTGCTTTGACCAAATGCATCAGCTTTTAAAGCAGGCTGTAAGAATATGTGGTTAACAGCTATTCAGCATAAAAGACAAGGATAAAAAGCCAGCAGGAATGATAATACTGAGAACACAGATGCATGAATCATAAACAGCCTGTATGAATGGCAGTAACAAAAGCCAGAATTCTTAAAGCACTGATGATGGGCCACATAAGGAGTCTCTCAGGCTTATCCTTGACTAGACTCAATGAGGGCTTTGTAACTGGTGAGAGGGAAAGTAAGATGGCTGCAAGTATTACAGGAAAATGCGGAGGTGTTACTGAGTATTTGGGAGGGATGCTGAGGTTGTGTAGAACTTACTGTAGGATGATCAGGGAAAGGGTAAAAGGCAGGAAGGGTTGAGATCAAGGTGGGTTTGGGAGAAATAAGCATGTGGAAGTGGGGAGGGGAGATAAGTATCTGATTCCATGTGAGCAGGCTGGGCGTTGGCTCCTTGCTTCTCTGTGGCTGTGTTGCTCAGTAAGGTGGTGAAGTTTTGTGCCTGTGTGCCTGCAAAGGAGGTGCTGTTCTGTTGCCTTTGTTATCGGTGACTGGTCATGTCTGCACTTTGTGTGTTTACATGTACGGGTCTGTATGTGTGCCCATTTTGGAAATATACCCTCTGCCACTTAGACCTTGCCTCTGGCTGAATTTGGAAGTGGGAAAGCAGCAGCTTGGCACGTAGCAGATCAGAAGGAATGCTATGAATTTAATAATCCACAGTATTGGCTATTCCTGGCATGAATAAAGGAGGATTATGTTTATATTGCTTGGCTGTGCAGACAGGGCACCATTCTGCTGGGTTACTGGAGGTTTCTCATCTCTGCATTGTGTTCTGGTCCAGCTTTGGTGATAGATTCTTTTTGTGTTCTTTAAGATGGATGACATTTGATGTGAAGAGGATGGGTTTTTAAAGCTGATGATTTTTGTTACATGGAGAACAAGGAGTCAGGTGGACTTAAAATGGAACAGAAGGTGAAGAGAAGGGTAATGGATACTTTCTGGAGCCCTGACTATTGTCATCCTCTTTTATCCGGGAGTTGTATGGGTGTGAAGGGTTGGACTGCTGATTCAAGTGTCATCAGACCATAGGAGATATGGTTAGATTTTGGTCTGGGAGATATAATTATGTACTGTCATGAAATATTCTGGTTACAGTCAGTTCATCAAAATGTTTGGTATAAATTGGAGCTAGCACCGTGAATTTATACTGAATGAACAAAAAGTTCTTCTGGCTTTAAGGACTGGAATGGTGCGTTCTTGAGCCTTATAACCTCATTCCCTTTTAAGAGGTTGACTCCTACTTTTGGTCTTCAATGCTGTAGTAGGTCTGGATGAGATGAAGTTCATTTTCCTCATAGCAGCATGTGTTGTGTTTCAGATTTGTGACTAAAATAGTGTTGATAACATACCAGTGCATTGACTTGTTCTTACTTTGCCCCCACAGTGAGAGGGCTGGCTGGGAGGGGTCACAGCAGGGACAGCTGAGCCAGATTGCCCACAGGGGTAGTCTGCTGCCTTATAATGTCATTCTTGGCATTAAAAACTGAGGGGAAATGGATTTGGGGTAGGTCGCCATTGGTGGGAGGCAGTCTGCATCAGTCTGCTTATGGAAGGTGATGAGTTAGTGCTTTTAGATTACTTTCTTCTCCCGATTCTTCACTTATTAAACTGTTTTTATCTTGACCCAAAAGTATTCTCACCTGTGCTCTTCCTTCTTGGGGGCTTAGCTGCTGGCTAGGCTCAACCCAACACCAATGTTCCCCACCTGTAACGGACAAAAACAAACAGGCATTTCTGTGGTGTTCTCCCTCTCACCCCAATCCTTATGCTGTGTAGGGATCATAGACGTTTACAGAACTCCACACTTGTTTTTTCAGATCTTGCCTTAAAATTCCTCTGTGGAATGCTTTTAAATGTGTTAAGAATTTTAGCATACTGGAACTGTACAGTTTTCCTATGTACAGAACATTGGCAGGCAGGTTCAGCTCTATTGCCACAATACCAACATCCACCTCTGATGTCACGAGCCAACATCATGCAATAGGAGGTATTACTTTTGGGACAGCCCTTCTACTTTCTAAATAGCAGCTAAAATGTTAGCATGAAACTGAATTATCAATGGAAAGGAACTAATTATCTCGTTTCCTCTATTGTCTAATAAATCAAAATTCTCCTATTAGATTCAATCTTGGACATAAAATACTAATTTTCTAATTTTTAATTTTATATTAAAGAACTTGTTTGAATTGTCCTTGGCTTTAAAAAAAAAAAAAAAAAAGCTGGCCACTCTTTTATTTAAAATGTTATAATTTCCAGCAGACTTAACTGTTCCATTCACCATCTGTAATTCACCATCTGTAAGCTGACAAAAAATTCCTCCAACCTTGTGGATCCATGCTTGAGAGTAGTTTGCTTAGGGACTTGTGAGAAGTTTTTTTGTTTCAGCAATTGTGTGAGTACAGTAAAGTGTAACATGACTGGTAAGGCTTATACTCATTCTCTCTGCATTCAGTTCTTGTGCTGTCTGTTATGTTTTCCTTTTAAAGGTGACTAAGCTTGCAGTTTCTAAAGGCAGCAGAGCTGATTTAGTGGCCCGCTGCTGCTGAAAGTCTTTGCTCCAAGCTGTGTTCTGTCCTTTTGCTGCTGCTGGGTCTGCTGTTAGTGCCACGATTCACTGCAGCTCTGTAACCCAGCAGAAAATTGCCACCTTTGTGTATCTGGGTTAGTTTTCTTCTGAACTGGTGAACTGTTTTGGTGGATGGCTTCTGTGAGTGCCATAGCTGGCGTATGTTGTGGGAGGGAGCTGGGCTGCCTTCTTTTGGTGGAGCTGACCTTTTACATCAGCTGACTCCATCCTGTGAACCACAGCTTCATTTAGCTGACTGCATTGACAGGAGCTCCATGAGTCATGAGCTTCTGCCTGGAATGACTGCAACCAAAATGCAGGGTTTCCAAGATAATTTGGAATCCGGAGAAAATTGGATACCCCAAATGGCTGTATCAAAGATTAGAGCCTATAGGAAGGGGCAGCTGCCACAGCTGGCTATTCAGGGAGCATTGTGATCCTGGATAATAGTGAGATTTACTGAGATTTAAAGAAAATTAATAGGAAGTGTTTGCTCTAAGGGGGTTACAAACTCTGCGTTTGGCTTTGGTTTCAAACTAGTGACTGATTCTGTCATTTAAAAAAATAAGAAAAAAGGGGAAAAAGATGCTATTTTCTTTCAGTTTTTGTCATTGTTGTTTGTATTGTAGAATACATAGCAAATGCTATTATTACTCTTCATTTTTCTAGCCCTTCCACAGCTCTGGATGTGTGGATATAACCATTATGGTCTTTATTTATTTTGCAGTTGCTGCGGGAGCTCAAGCATCCAAATGTCATTTCTCTGCAAAAGGTCTTTCTTTCTCATGCTGACAGGAAAGTGTGGCTTCTCTTTGACTATGCTGAACATGACCTCTGGGTAAGGTGAATTACTTATAGATAACAGTCAGTTTTATGTGCAGAAAAGGGGAAAGGTCAAGGAAGAGGCATTGATTTAAAAACAGTATAGCCTCTTACTCTCAGTGTGTGTTGGAAACTTTTTCAGTACCAAAGGAAAAGCAATGGAAAATGTTGGGCAACCACACAATACAGCTAGCTTGTGAGCTCTTTAAGACAAAAACCTGCATTCAGCCCTCAGTAGCTAAAAATCTAGTTAAATGCAGATATAATCCTTTGCTACAGCTAAAATGATGTGTGTGGGGAAAGTGTAATTGGTGGTGTAAAAGGTGGATTGCCTTGGAAAAATAATATACATTGAGCAAATAGGGTAGAGTTTCACCTACCCTGTGTGTCACCTATGATTAAAAGATGTCAAAGTAACAGCAGTGCACAGAATGGGGACATCATCCATATGTTACAGTAAAAGAGCTTTTTACTCAATGTTGTTCTGAAATGTCACATATGTGCTGGGCACAGCTAGTGCAGCAGTTTGCTATAATGAGACTGGGGAGAGAACACTGTGTTAGAGGAGGGGTTGAGTAGTCAAGTACCCAGGGGGCATCTGGAACTTGAGGAACACAGTGAGAAGAGAGGACCTTCCTCATTACAATAGGAAGAACATGTGGCAGCAGTTTGAAGCCAAGTTTTGGGTGGGTGAGGGTGGGATTAGGTTCTGATTATCACATGAGTGTGATAATCACGTGAGCCATCACAGACAGTGCTTGTTCTAGAAATTACCCCTCTCTCAAAAGGACAGAAATGAGATAATGGTTACCAAGACTGACACACATGCTATGGCATAAAGCCATTAATGCTAGTGGCATCTGGGATTTGAGTGTTAGGACAACATAGGTTTTTGGACTCTCTCATGTTGCTAGATGTCGTTGCCTGTGTATGCAGACAATTGCTGAAGGTTTTTCTGTGTGTGGCCTGGTGACTGATGTTAAGATAGACAAACTTGTAGCTTTGTTCAGTCAGCAACAGCTCTTTTGTATGATGTTTTTGAGAGTATGGACTGAGCTCAGATTAATTTCTTGATTAAATTAAAGGTTAGAAACTCCTCATATAGTTTCAAAGAACCTGGCTTTAAATCTTGAATGTTAGTGTCACGACCGTAAGAGAAAACGTAAAGTAAAATGATCCAGGAGTAAAGTAATTTAATTCTGTGCTGTGATATATAGAGATATCAGCCTCAAATAAAAATATTCTCCAGAAACTTCAGACCTACGGAAGATCAGTGCGAGGCAGTTTGCACTGATGATTTCATTTCTGAGAGATGGTGTTAGTCTTATTTCATATAGTACTCATTTTCTAGTTCGTAAGGGTTTTTAATTTGGAAAATGAATTATGAAAGCTTGCAAAAAACTGTCATCTATGTAAGGAATTGGCTGGCAATATTTTTCTGTAATGCTGAAGTTTAAAAGAAAAAAATCTACTTTTTTAAATTTTGATTTCTTTCCTCTTTACAGCATATAATCAAGTTTCACAGGGCTTCTAAAGCAAACAAGAAACCAGTTCAGTTACCTCGGGGAATGGTGAAGTCACTGTTATATCAGATCCTAGATGGTATTCACTACCTGCATGCTAACTGGGTGTTGCACAGGGATTTGGTAAGTTCATCTGCAGTGGGTTTAGTACTGGGATGACAAAGGGCAAGGATTTTTTATTTTTGTTTTTTTTTTGGGGGAACCAATCTTCTGTGCTAAGGGCAAGTGGCCCTTAATTAAAATAAAATGAATATTTTTATACAGCAGTCAGCCAGCCCTGTGTGCAAATTTTCAAAGCCTGCTATGTTGTAATAAGCTTATGGAAGTGAAGCGTATCAGACGGCTGGTTTACTTTTTTCTAAATGAACTGTTTTTGACTGTTAATTTAAATAACAGGCATGTTGAACTACAGAATGTGCCTCTGGTAGTATGACTGCAGGCCTGAGAAATAGTTGATAGTGCATGCGGGTAGGTGTGAGAGAAGATGGTTGACTACAAGAGCTGCTGAAATGAAGATTAAACGAAAAATCTACCTTCCTAACACTGTCAGTTTCACTTAAGTTAATGGCATTCAAGAGTTAGCTTTTTAGAGCATTTATATCACAAATGTAGCCATACTAACTGCTGAAGACTTAATGTTTATCCCAACTGCAATGTAAGGAAAGCATTTGAACTTGAACTAGTATTTCTTAACCAACAGATTCCATTAAATGTTTTAAATGAGTAAATCCTGCCAATTCTTAAGTATTTGCTTCTAAAATATGCCCATAGTTTTGTTTTGGCATATGACAGTGTTCTATAATTTTGAAGTCTGGTTGTTTTCCTGACCCAGTTGTCCATACCTCTTACATATTATAGCGTTCTTCAATATTATATGATATGTGAGACTTCTAATTACTGAAATTTCATGAGAGCATAATGAGTTTCACCTGTCATTCCCATGAGTAGATATTACCAGCACTATTCTATGCTTGGTGCCTTCCATATTGCTCCTCAGGAACTGCTAGAATCAATTTTTGTCTTTGAAATAGCTTTAATAGTGTTCCTTGAAATCTGGTCAATGACTAGTTATTTTTTTGTTTCTGTGTCTAATGAATGCATCTGTAGTGTGCTAGTCTCTTTAAACTGATGGTGAAACATCTATATTTGAAAAAATAATAATGTTTTCAGAACTGAAGAACAAGGAAGCTTGTTTTCTTACAACAGTGTTGCATGAATATTGTTTCTAATTTGATCCTGGTTTTAGAAACTGAACAAAAGGTTCAGCACTGAGGGGAAAAAAATAATCTTGTGTTGGTTTAGTCATCACTCCATGAAATACTGGAGCAAAAAGTAATATAAGAATATATAGTATGTTACTGCACAGACATCTGGTTTTAAACCAGAAGGTAATGTCTTGCCCTTACTACATGCCTGCAACAGTACTCTTCAATTTTTGTGGCATATGGAAAACAAATGACCTGTCATCAAGAATCTGAATTTTCTGGTGTTTTACTTTATAAGGCTTCAGAAAATTTATGAACTTAAGTAGAAAAGTATTAATGTAATTGAGTGGAAAAAATAATGCATGTTGTTGACTGGATGGCTCAGGAGATTGGCAATTTATTACAGAGCCTTTCACATCTAGGTCTGTAGCTCAAATACAGCTTGTTGGCAACAGCCAAAACAAGTACCATCTCATTTTCTGACCTATGTGAAATGAGTTGGTGGTCTCAGTCCAGCAAAAAACCACCATCACAACCGAGTATCTTCTGGTAGCTAAGGAGAAGGCGAAAGCTTGAGGCAGAGTCTGAGAGGTCATTTAACTGGAATCTTGTCAAGCCATGTGGATGAGGAAGCATACGAAAGCTGTGCAGGGGCTGCATGCAGTGTCCTTCTTAGGGAGACCATTGGGTTCTTTACAAAATGTTCAGTTTGAGGTATGTGACTAATAGAAAACTTGTGGAGTATGGATGGCGTGTATTCCATGCAGCAGCAAAAAACAGAATTGTATGTCAAATACTTTCTTCATGTGTTCAGTTTTTGGAAATATCTTGAATAAGGGAAGGGGTTCTTGCTAATATTCTGTCTTAGCAAGACAGGGGCATATTGGTGCCTGGTTAATGCTTGTAAGTTGAGACTTTAATAGCATGCACATTCTGATGTAAAGCAAAATCATCTCAGTTGATGCTTATTCTGAGATGTTTCTGTTCCAGGATATCTGTAATATTAGCCTTCAGAAATGTTAGTCACCAGTTTCACCTCCTGACAGGGTGACTGGATAGACTGTCTTTTAAGTGGTATATTTATATCTGAACATATATGCACGCTGACACAGAGTTGACCAAGTAGCACGCTTATGTTCATTTCACATGTTAGCTCTGAGTGATGTTGTTTGGCTGTGGTAAGGAGCTGAAGAATATAATACTTTAGCAGAAAAATCTGTTCTTTGGTACATCTGTCTTACAGGGTAAGGATTTTTTTTTAAGATTAAGGTTTGTTTTTTGAGAAATTGGTCTCTGAAGTGCAATTTTGTAGTGTTTTTTAAGATGCATTATTGAAGTTAGCATTAGGTAGGTCAAGTTTTGGAGGTTTTTTGAGATCTGATTTTTGTAACCAGAAAGAAAACATAGCATAGAGCAATGTTCTTGCTAGCATCCACAAAACAGACAGTGAAATTCAATGATTATTGAAACCACATGAGCTTAGATTGTGAAATGTCTTCATAGCAGAGGAACTGGAGAGGCTTAATTTGTATAAGATTTGTATAAAGTGAGTGTATGAAATAGTAACTGCAGGAAGACATTTAATCTGCTCTTTTTAGTCCTTGTTTGTTTTTTACAAAGTGAATGAATGCAGACCTCAGCAATAACTTAACTGTCTTCAGTTTCTTTTTTACTACTTATCTGAAAGCCAGTTCACCATTTCTATTAGCAAGCAAGATGCTGATTATCTTTGAGTAGTGCTGTGCTGAAGAAGTTAGCTTTTTCATGTCTTTGAAACGTACTATGAAATTTCTCAGCAAGTGTCATTCCTTTCAAAATTTCATATTTGACTTGAATATTCTTTAGCTTTTTTTAATTTTATGATTGAAGCAATTGAAAACAGATTGTTTATTCATTCTCTGTAGCAGGAAGGAAATAAGAACACGTAATTACCACAAAGTGGATCAATTATAGTTTTAATATTTTGAATTTAGTTATCAAGCGTGCTTGAAACATACAGCGTTTTGCTGACTACTCTTCCTTGTCTTTGTTCTACTTCATTTTATCCAACTATCAGACTTCTTCCTGTACTTAGGAGCTTATTTACGCTAAAAATAAGCATAAGTAGAAAACTGGCCATAAATCTGTTTTCATCAATCTGCATTCTCAGCAACATAAGGAAAGAAAGGATGGTCTCTGCAGTGTGCTTGGAAGATTTCAAGTACTGGGCTCAAAATAGAGGCCCCTTTGCATGTTACAGCAACTTTTATGGTAATGTTGGAAAATGCATTATTATGTGACATTATTGCATGGTAGGCCTGTCCAAAGGTTGGTTCCAGTCTTGGCTAAGAGATGCACACTTCTCCATTGGTTTTGTGTGATGACAGTAAGATTAAGCTGTGATTTAACTTGATTTTCACCAAAAATATTTGATGTACTCACCTCGTAGTGCAATGCTGAAAACAAAAAAAGAGAATCTTATGGCTCTTCCTTAAAGTTCTGCAGCTGAGGTGCTGTTACAAGGCACTTTTTGTTGGCAAACCTTTGGATTATGTTGTCTGGCCTGTTACTTTGTGCACGGTGTGACTGGATGTGTTGCCACTTGGCAAGCCAGGTGTGGATGTCGGTAGCACAGTGTTGCATTTCTGCTTCCCATTGCTGTCCTCCAGTCTCTTGTTAAAGCACTGATAGTCTTCGTCAGGCTTTGTCAATAACATTAACGTCCTGAATAGTCTGGAATTGCATTATGATCTACATGACCATATGCATACTAGAGATAGCACATGATACTGCAACATTTTTAATGTATTCCTAGCTTGCAGCTCAGCTGCTGTTTTGGGGTGAGCACTTCTTGGTAATGAGCTTTCAGGTGGGTAAAATACAGTGCTGGTTGGAAGCTCACTTCCTCAGATTGGGCTCTTCCCAAGAATGCCTATTGCCAGCTTTGGGATCAGCAGCAATACTGAAGATATGCTTTCAGTAAGTGAGGAGAAGCCTCTGCCAGGGTGGTTTTTTTTTTTGTAGGCCAGCATCTTAGTCACTTTCCAGGCTCTAGTTGTGAATCACTTAAATAAGTGCCTTAGGCAAAGTGAAATATATGGAACTTTTATTGTGCCATTTTACCATTTTCCACATTAGAGCTCTTGAATCAAAGGATGTTAACCTCCATCAGTATTCAAACACTACTTCAGAAATGCAGGAATGCCCTTCAGTGCTGCTCTAGTGCTCACAAAACTAAGACCATTTGCACAAAGAGCTGATAGAAGCTATATTTGTTATTAGAAAGTAGTTAATGGCTTTTAAAAGCAGTGTGGTCTTTCAGTCTCTTTACACCTATAACCAGGTATTAGCATTGCTTACTAAATGGCATTTTACTGACTTACTGGTGATTTTTGAAAGGAGTTAAAAAGAAAACAAAAAAAACTTCAGTTGTCACCTGTTGCATTTTTCAAGGTTTTTGATTCCAAGGTATGCACAAGCATTTTGTGCACATGAAAGAATGTTTCTGGCAGAATATTTTTCTCTTGCTTAGGTTATGACAACTTGGGTTTTCCTATGAATTGTAATTTTGAATATCCTGTAGTTCAAATACTGTTATCTATTGATTCTTAATCCAGATCTTTACAGTGGCCACAACTACTTCCTTGCTTGCCTTTTTGAGTGTTTGTTTTCCCCCTTTTTTAATATTAGACTCAAAGTTCAAAACAGTAACTAAATAGAGTGGAAATGATCAGATTAGACTGCAAAAGCAAATATCCCATGCTCATATCAGTGACTTTTCAAAAAAAGAAGAAATAAACATGTTGAAGATCTTTACCATTTTTAAGACCAGCTCTGCTAACTAGAATCCATTTTACTTTGTGTGCTTCTTGGGCCTTGTTGACAACGGTCTCCAAGGTAAAACAAACAAAAAATACTTCAATAAAGTCTGTCAGTCTACAAATATGTAGAAATGAAGATTTGAAGCTAGAAATACAAAGTGTTGCTACCATGCTACCAGCCTTGCGGCCAGAAAAGTTGAAAGCATTCTTATCAGATCTTTGAACTCACCATAGGAAAGCTTATAGACATACCTTAAATCACTGGCTTTGTAAAATCAAGTTGTTTTAAGGCCACTCTTTGAAAGGTCATAGCAATCAGGGGAGGTTCCTGAGGGGTGGGGTGGGAAGGGAAGGCAGTGTCACCCCGATCTAAAGAAGGACAAAAAGGTGGATCTGGGAAACTACATGCGAGCTGCTCTCACCTTGATGACGGATCACATCTTCTTGGAAGCCATTTTAAAACATAATGAAAGACATGGTGGGAATTGAGAGTAGTTAGCATGGATTTATGAAGGTAAAATCACACTTAACCAACCTGAAAACCTTTTGGGACAAAACGGCTAGCCTGATGAATGAGGAAAGAGCTCTGGATGTTGTTTATCTTGACTTTAGGAATGTTTTCAACACTTCACCTTGTAGCATCCTCATGGACAAACTTAGTGAAGTACAGACTAGGTAAGTGGACAGGGAAGTGAATCAAAAACTGGTTGAGCTGATGGTCTTAGAGAGAGTCATGATCTGCATCACAAAGTCACGCTGTATGCCAGTCAGTAGCAGGGAATCCCCAGGGGTGATGCTGGGTCAATGCTGCTTAACATCTTCATTAATGATCTGGATAATGGGACAGAGTGTACCATTAACCAGTTTGCAGAAGATTCCCAGAGGTGCCTTCCAACCCCCGATTGTGCTGTACGTTCACAGATATGTTTACAGAAATTCACTTATTGCTTTCTCAAAATCTGAAATCTGGCTCACAACAGATCAATTAAAGAGAATGGGGTGGGGGAAGGAGTATTAGGATAGATGTAAGAAAATGAAAGATTAAATAGCTTATACAGAATGTGTCAGAACCTCTACATCGAAAATTTCTCCTATTTCTCCTGACTGCGGCAGGGAAAGAGAGGAAATTCATAGTTTTTGATTATTTTTTTTTTCCCTAGAGGAAAAAAGATGCTGTATCCCAAGTAATGTTTTTTGGAAGCTGTGTGGCTATAAAATAAAAGATGTCTTACTACTGGATTGTCAAATTGCATGAGAAAGTAGGAATTAGTAAGTGGGTGAAGGTCCACTTTTTATTTTAATCTTTAGGGTTTTTTTTTAGCCAGGAATTAATTGTCTTTTCCTTTAGGGCGCTAATTAAATATTCTGAACATCAGGATGACTCATTAGTAAATTACTTTTCCAGCTGCTTGCTGGGGAAAAACAAAAACTTGTCTTTATGTGGCTTTTTAACCTTTATATATTTGAGCCAACTTTGGCTATGAAGAACTTCCATAACCGCAGTAGCTCTAGGAAAAGATATTTGAGTTCTGAAAGAATAAAAAATGAACTACTTCTATGTTGATGGAAGTGTAACTGGATTTCATATTTTTAGAGCTCTCTTGGATTAGTGCTCTCATATTCTTGGCTGGAATATGATTCCTATTGTGCTAAAGTTGGTTAATGCTGAAATAAAACTTGAAAAGATAAATGAAAACACTGTATTCAAGTGCCTCTCCATTGGTATGTGGGTTTCCAATACATCATTTATTAGTGTTGTTTGTTTGTTTTTTTACAGATAGACTAGGTCTTTTAAAATTCATAGATCAATTCATAGAATTTGAAGGTTCCTGATTTTTAACCTCAGATCTTATAACCATGGGCAAGGTCACTGAATTTTTGGGTAAGAACCATGGAAAGGGTAGAGTGAAACTACAAAATAGATTATAATGTGTGAGATCAACAGATATACATGAAAATAAATCTTTATCCATGCAACCAATGCTCTTGAAAAATGGAAAACATTTTTCTAAACATTTTTGGTCTTTTATCTCACAGTGGTGTTAGATTCTTACAAAGTCAAGTGCTGAATAGGTAGACTTGTAGTAGTGGTTTTTCTGATTGCAATTAAGAAGCCTGTCTGTAGAGTTCATTCACGAGTGCAGGGAAGGTCAGAAATCTCCCAACTTCAAAAACGCTTTCCAAGTTCACCTCTTTTAGACAACTGCTTTTGTTCCAGATTATATTGACTTGTTGATAAAGTCCAACCTTATCCGAGTATCATAAAGATGACTAAATTTATTAAGCCTTTCATTATCTTATACTGATAGAGTCCAACTCTGATAGTTTGTCTTATGTATCAGTATTGACTTGTGGTTGGTGTGTTTTTTTTGTTTTTTTTTTTTTTTTTTTTGTTTTGTTTTTTTTACTGAAACCTAAATTTAGGTCATCAATACCTTTCCTGGTTTTTAGTTCGATATTTTTCTTCTATAAATAATTCTAAAAATAATTGGAGATAATAGTGAAGTCCAACATCACTGTAGTGAAGTTGTAATTTTCAGATGACAGCACTTTGGCTTTATGTGAGAATATCTTGCTTTGAAACTGCAGTAAACACAGTCTTTGCCCAGAGCTGCAGATCAAGGTGGAACAAAATTATTAGAAGTTTGCCAATTAAGCAAGGCAATAATGTGAGCAAAAGTAGGCAGACTTACTTTTAAACTGTTACTACCTTGAGTAAATGCATTTAAAGATTCTCAGTTTTCCATAGTTAGTGTAAACTTTCACATCGGCAACATATAAGATATAATAAAAAAAAGAAGAGTGGAGAACATAAGGCTGCTTATTAACCACCAGATGGCTCAGGGATGAATGATTATTTGGAGGCATGAAGTTACACTGCACTCATCTAACAGCGTGGATAATATTTGCAAACCTGCAGTCATTTACAATTCGTTGATACTTCTTCAGTGAGATTTTTCACTTATCTGCTGTGGAACTGTCAAACATGAAGCAGTGCACACAACACACTTTTTCCTGATGTTTCAATGTCATTGTGAATCACATTCTTTTTAAACTTTGACCTCAGACCACCTAGGTGTGAAGAATCTTATTACCTGCAGAGGAATTGCACGTCTGAGGATGCTGCTTTTTGTTTTCTCTCCTCCTTCTGCAGAAGCCCCTCAGCGTGGGATGGAATGTTTCAGGGCCGATGTTAAAAACTGTTTACATCCTCACCTTGCTGTGAAGTCAGGGAAGGCCTTTTCAGTGTCCCAAAGAATTAAATAATGTTGTATTAGTTTTAGTGAGGTTTGTCCTTGTTCAGTGGAACATATTCAGTAACAGTACCACAGATGTCCTTGTCTGCTTATTGTTTACTGATTTCTAAAATGAAAACATGGTGGTACTTTAGAGCATTTTAGAAGAAATGACAGCATTATTACTTTAATTTCTAGAGAGATGGCTGGAACAGCATAAGTGGGAACAAAGCTGAAATGAGTGTTCGGTTTTTGCTAGTTCCCTCACGTAACCTTTGTATTTATCAAATTTCAAATATATGTGATGAAAAGATAAAGTATCAAAGCCATGACGTTTTTTAGAAACTTCACAAAAAGAAGTAATCAGGTAAAGGAGAACATGTTTGGGGAGGGATGACTGGGAGCTGTACCAAGGCCATTTCAGTCGGGCTTGCCTTCATTCCTTTGACAGTGATTCACCGGGCATTTATACCACACGCCTCTCCTGGCTCACTTTACTTGGTCCTCAAAGCAGATAGGGGATGGGAGGGGTGCTAGAGGATTCTGGAGGTGGACAAGGGAAACAAGATGGTGCTGGAATGCAGTGAGAAATGCAGGAGAATGCAGGACTTGGATGCTGAGAACGTAGCATTGCCTTCAGGAAAACGCCTCCACTTGTTAAGGTGCTTTAGACTGAAATATGTAATGATGCAATGGAGAAAATGTGAACAGATTAATATATTAAATATGTGAAATATTTTTAATTTTATTTTCAGTGAAGGCTTTTAAGATTCCATGTCTTTGTCTTTTCCTGGAGTTATTGAAAGCTCTCAAGCATCCTTTACCTTTTCCCTTACAGATTAAGGACTGCAGTATCTTGATTGGTGCCTCAGATATTAAATTTGCCAGAGTTAATACCAGCTCCTGTAAATTGTGAATGCTCAAAAGGGCTCCAGCCTACTTAAAATAATGCATAATGTGTTTGTTTTGTTGGATCTCTGACAGGATGGGATAGCCTTTAGAAGCCTGATTTAATTGCGAGAGAAGGGTAAATAAGAAGCAAAGTACAATGGAATACGTTGACAATTCTTTGTAGCAAAAGTAAACAGGTAGTGCAAAAAGTGTTTGGAAGGTGTTTTCCGAGTATTACTACATTTAAATTGAAGATGTTAAGGATTTTTGTGATGAATGTTTGGATAAGAATATATAGAATGGAGAAACTTTTTAAGAATACGGAAGAGTGTTTGGGGGAATTTTTTTGACCCCATACTGATTACAAAAGCAATACATTTTATGTTCCGTGTAATTGTATATTGTTTTTTCGTTATTTTGACCATGAGAGAACTGGGCCATCAAAAAGTTTTATGCAAGTATTTTCCTTGGGAAGATGTATGAGCTCCTCGTGAAAGTTGCCATCGCTGTTTAGCTGTCCAGAAGGCTTGAGGTTTCTATTAATGGCTCTCTGCTAAGCAGCTTGCACAATTAAGTGTTTAAAAATACAGTGTTCCAAACTTCTTTAATCGGCTGCTCAAAACTGTTTGACAGATGAAGGATCCCATCTCTTCGTACAGGCAGAGCTTGGTATTTTCAGTCAGTCATAAACTCAGTAGTAGTTAATGCAGCAGTCTCACAGTCTGTTTTTACTGCTTTCACAAATGCTTCGGAAGAGAAAAAATAAGTTGTTTGTGAAAGGAACATGCATTATAAACCATGCTTGCTTTATTCTGCCATGCAATATAAAACATGGAAGTGAGGGGATGAAGCAACAGAAAGATGCATCTGTTTGAATGGAAAGAAAGATGGTCAGATGACTGTAATGTTCTTTTCTCGCTTGTATTTCATTTCCTGAATATTTATTTCTCAGCTGTCATTTTGGATGTTTTCTGTATTTCATAGCTATTTTTAACTGAAGTGTTGGAAACTGTTCTACTTCCTGCTAGTTTCAGTAACTGAAGATTTCTGATTTATTCTAATCCTTGATCTATAGCTGAAGATTTCAATAACTGCAGTGAAGATGCTTTCCAAACAGATGTAGTTACTATATTATTCTGTCTTGGACTTCGGCATCTTTCAGAAAGCAGGAAGACCATGTGCAGAACTAGCATTTTTATGTTTTGTTTATTATGTATTTTTAAAAATACTTCTGCTACTTTTTTTTTTTTACTTCCGAAGGATTGAAGTATATTGATAATGGAAGAATCATCTTAAGTGTCATTTAGGTAATACATTGAAGGATATCATTCATGTATGTATAATCGTATCATTTGTGTGTGTGTATTTGTGTGTGAAGACTTCACTAAAGTAACTTGAGTGGTTTTGTCCTTTCAAGGGCAGAAGTCCTGCCTGAGTTAGGTTGAATTCTTGGGATGCAAATACATGAACTGATGGGCACACTATACCAGATTTTTCTTGTCTGTAGTTTTAAATGTGTTCTTTTGTTACTAGCCTGGTTTTTCATATGATGGCTTTGCAAACTGTCCAGATATCTGATTGTGATGCTAGGCACAGACCCTGCTTCCAGTGTGTTCACAGGAAGCAGCCGCCCAGACCCACGGAGATGAGAATCGCTTGTAGCAAAATACACAGGAAGTGCATTTGTGCCAGTCTGTCTGTCTTAGTTCAAGTTTCTTATTGCATGTTTGGGTGATACAATAACCATGGTTTACATGCTAGTAACTTTTCTTGCAGAAATTGCTTTTCTTGCCTATGATATCTACCTTTTTGTCCTTGGAGACTTTGTACAGAAAGCTGCACCTTCTAGCTTAGTCTGATGTACACTTTTACTGGATGGGACAGTTGGCTTGAAAAGCGTAATTACATCTTCCAGTATGATGCATTTCTAATCAAAGTGATAGAAAAGCCTGCATGTTACGCACAGATCTTAATAAATTACATTGCCCCGTGTTTTCAGTAACTGAATAATAGTAACTGAAATAAATTCTTGAAGCTTGTTGAAAGCATTAAAAAAAAAAAAGCCAGCTTTCATCAGGATGAAGCAGAGATGTAATATGCTGATAGTACCTAGCAGAAGGATTCCCTGGCATAGACATGGCATCCATGTAACTTCTGTCCTGTACAAATACCTTTTGTACCTTGAAAATTTAACAGTTCCTGGTTTAAATACTAATTTTTAAATGTTTGAATATTTTCTTATCTCCAAAACAAAAAGAGAAAACCCACAACACCCAAGAAACCAAAAATCGAAACGTAACCCTCTGAGCTGTCTTTTTTTATAAGAAAATTAATTTGTTAACAGAATTCATATACTTTTAATTGAAAATACTTCAATGATTAGATTCAGTACACATTGAATTCTGTATTATTTTCCATTAAAAGTTACATTGCTTATGGTGGTCTTTTGATTATTTATGTTAAAGACCAACTCAGTTAATGTATCACTAAAAATGTTTCAGTTGTGAATGCCCATCTTTTAATACAAAGAAAAGATTAACTTCAGAAAATTGCTGATGCTATCAGCTGTATACAGTAATACTGATATTTTCACAGTGCTGCAGTGCTGTTTAGCATTGTAGTATTGAGTTTTGTTCCCAATGGAAGTGTAACTGAATTATTTTCTGTGACCATAAAATGCTCGAAAATGAGGTAGAATTGCTAAGAATGCAGCACAGGCACATGTCTCATTGAGGTGAATATTTTTAGTGTATGTTACAATTATTTGAAGACCAACAACGTTGCTCAGCAAACCAATGTAGCTTAAGAAGTGTGAGGCTTTGCAGCTCACAGACCGTGAAATTGGGTGTGAATTTTACCAGGCCAAACGAAGGCTCCTTTTTTTTTTTGTACATGTGTGTGTACAGCTTTTCTTCTCACAGGACCTCACTGTGAAGTGAGAAATAACATCAGGATTTTAGATTTCTGCTTCAGTCACAAAAACTGTTTTCCTCAGAAGGGAACAATTTGATACTGGAAAGCCTTTGCAATTGTGGAGTTGTACATTTGAATCTCTTCCTATATGGCTTAATACTTAAGAGTGAAATACTAAAAAGTTATTAATTCTTAATCTTAATAGAATCATTGCTGAAACTGATTGCTAAGGCAAAATAACTTAGGGATAAAACCACTGTGCTGAGTATTGTTCTCAAAGCTGCTGTTTCAAATGAAAACAAGCGTTAACTAATTCGGCTGTCTTGGCTCATCACACATAGAAATACATGGCATGGTCAGTTCTGAAAACTGTCTGTGAGACCATCAGATGCACGATCAGTGGTCTGGAAAAGTCAGTGCTGTAAGTCACCCCTCTACTGTTTTAGCAGCCAAACTATGGGATTAGCCCAAGTGAGAATCAGGATAATGCTTAAACCTTATTAGAAGTTTGCATTAAAACGGAAGTAACAAAGAAGGTCAGGCTGCTCTTTCTTTCTGTGTCAGACTACTGCAAACCTTTAATAAGTGGCAAGCAAAAAAAGGTCACATCTACATTATAATACCATAGATAAATCAAAGGAGTTCTGGTTATTCATTGATATGTGTATAGCCTTTAAAACAAACTGGTTCGTATGCAGTATAGTAGTGAAAAATATATAGAGTAGTAATTTCTACAGTCTGGTTCAGTGTTAAAAGTAGTAGCAAAACAATTGCTACGCTTTCCAAAAACTCTATTTCTTTCCCTCTTCACTGCTTTGAATGAAACTTACTGAAAGTAGATTCTGACAGTGCTTTTACTGGAGCACAAAAAATGCCGCATGGTTTCCAATCACTTAGCATGAGGACAAGTAATCATTTCCTGCTCTTATTTGTAACTCGCTGCAAGCAACACAAATGTCTTTTTTGATCTATGATTACTTGTCATTGAGAAGGATTGGTACAATTTTCATGTAGTTTGCATTTTTATCTTCAAAATAGAAAATGGAATACGTTTTAAAGCCTGGAATTCCTCTCTGAATGAACCTAAACATTTTTACTGTATGTTTAGAAGCAGTGTGGGAGTGTAATGTTTTGTTCAAATGGAGGAATGTTTTTAAAAAGCAGTTGTTCTGCAGAAAAGATGTGAAGGAAATGCATGGCTCATAACCTCAACGTGAATCAATCACCTTGTGACTGGCAAAACCATATACCCTTCTGGGATTGTATGTAAGGGAAGACTATATGCCAGGCATGTAAAATAATCACTTGTATTTAGCATTAGTGAAGCCTCAACAGAAGCAGCGTGCAATTTGGGGTGCTCCAGTTCGAATGAATAGGTGGCCCTGGGGCAGAACTACAGGGAGAGGAATCAGTAAAAAATATCCTACTAGGAAACACTGAGCAGAAGAACTTCTTTCAATCTGGATAAAGGGACTGAAAAGAGATGTAGGTATTCAAAGATGTCTGCTGAAGTTTAAGAAAAGAAGCAATGGATATAACATCATTGCTTGCCTGAAAAGTTTGGGAAAGATATTGCAGTAATAAAAGTGAAGGAAGGTGGTCTGCCTGGAAGGATTGTGCAGCCTTCTGTCCCAGACTTGGGGGTCAGAGTAAGGAGGCAGTGGTGTATTTCACATGTTAGATGAGGCAGATGGAAGAGGAAGACTGCCTGAAGATCTTTAATTCTATCAGTGTATCCTCTATTTGTTATAGCTTCTCTATTTGATATTAGCTTGCTTCTTAGGAATTGTGTGCAGTTTACAAATACTGATTAAAGCAAGCGTATATAAAATATTTTAATGAACATATTTATTCTCTCTTTAAAGATATAGTGATTAATTGCACTACACAGGTCTTGTCTAGGAGTCCTTCAAAGTGAGATTTTGGATAAGATTTAGTTGCTGTGCCATGGTCACAAATCTGTTTGTCCATGAGAATGAATTAGTCCATTACTGATGAGACTAAGTGGGTTGGGTGGGGAGGGATTAGTTTTCATCTTATAAAGGTATCTGAATGTTGCTTTATTAGTCTTTGCCAAGTACTCAGCAGTTCATTACTGCATGGCTTTTCACGTTTGGTTTAGGATCTCAGCAGTTTTCTCATTTATGTTTAGCTGGCATAATAAGCAAATTGTTTTATTTGAAGGCAAAAATAAATGTGTCTCAGCTGCAACAAAAATAAGTGACTTTCAAAAGTTACTTATTAGTAATTATAAAAAAAGATTACTGTTTTAAAATAGTTTGCTTTCAGAACTCAATGTAAAAAATAGCTGTAAGATTTTTTTTTCTTTGCTTGCATAGCCCAAGGGATTTGAATAAGCACTTTAAACCTTCATTTTCTGTGAATAATGAAAATTAAACGAAAACTACATTAAACTGATGTTTGTCTGGATTTGTCTCTTCTGTTTCTAATGATTGCTTATTTTTCTTTGCAATTAGAGTTGTCTAATATGTACTCAGTTTCTCCCAGTCTGTCTCTTTTGGTGGTGCTTTTTTCTCCAGATGGTGGACTTGGGTTGGAACTAGAGGGTCTTTAAGGTCCCTTTAAGCCTAATCCATTTTATGACTAGAGACAGATCTATATAAGAGTTCCTGACCCGTGTTTTGAATTTTGTTAGTGGACTCGATTGTTGTTTTTTTTTGTTTGTTTTTTTGGTGGTTTTTTTTGAGAGTCCCCAGTATGTTTTAGGAGTGCCCACGCTGTCCTTGTACTGCTTTGTGGTAGAACTTCTTCCATAGAATTTTGATATTGGGAAATTCCAGGTTGTAATCCTTGTTTTAAATATGATGTTGTCTCTCTTTACAGTGATAAGTATTGTCTGCAATAAGAATCTTTTTCAAACAGATCTTTTGCAGAGAAGGGCCTTTGACTTTAGAAAGAGGTGAACTGCTGTGAATGATTATTCAGAATTGATGGCTGAGATTTTTTAGTAATTTGTGGCTTCCAAAGACTCCTACATGGAATTCTAAATTGTCTGTGGTTTTAAAATTTCTCTGTGAATCCTGAGAGGAAAAATACAAACCCTGAGCATGAATCAAGTTACTTGTTGCTGTTGTTGCCTGTTTTGCTAACCAGTTCTGTCTCATCTTTGTATTTTCTCCTGTGCACCTACCCTGATCTAAGGGTAGAGGCATTTCAGGCAGGCGTTACCCTGTGCTGTGCTGATTAATCATCTGTTGTATTGGAGCCCAGGTGTGAGAATGGCTTCTTACCCCCATCACAGTCCATGTAGTAATTTTTATTTTTTAAGGTAAAAGAATAAGGAGGATGTTATAAGCATTTTTGTAAAGAGTGTTACCAACATGTAAAATATGAGGTTTCAGAATAGCATACGATTTACCTGAAAAACTTTGGTGCTTTTGTAATCTTTCTGCTAAAAATATATTAATTAGGCAAATAGCTCATTAACATCCTAGATACACTGAAGCAGCTTTCGTAAAATAAATGTATATTTTCTCCTTGAATCAATGTGTAGCAAGAGAGTGTGGCAGGATTGTCTTTCTTGAATAGTAGTTTGAATTGCTTTAAACTTCAGCATTACCTCTGGATTTGAAGACTTACGTGGCTTGCTTATTTCTGAGCTTCTCCTGAAACAACTGAATTTGATGCTTTGTGGGCCGTGTGCGCACATACTGCTTTTTTTTTTTGTGCTGAAGCACTGCTGGCATGGAATGTATACCTGTATGTAAAGAAAGAAAAAATAAAGTAAAAAAAAAAAAAAAATAAAAAGAAAAAAAAAAAAAAGAAAACAAAAAAGATGGGGTTGGTGGTGTGGGACACAAATTCTTCTGCACATCACTGAGCTAGTACAGCTCAGGTGTGCTCTGCTGAGCTGTAATTGCTATCAGAAAGTCTTTGGTCAGCCAAGCTGTAACACCAGCTTTCGTCTTTACCCTGTGCTCCATTTATGTATTCTGTACGTGGGTTGTGCAGCTTCAGAAACCCCCATTGGAGCTTTTCATTGGCCCAAGTAATAAAGTTTCTCAAGGATTTTTTTTTTTCCAGTTATTACCTTTCACCTAGTTTTGTGCAATATGAATTATTACTAGATTGGTATTTAACTGTGGCCTTCTAACTCTTTGAATGTGCTTTATGCCAAAATCTAATAGGTTCAGTAATAGTGAATGTTTGGTAGATCACACTTTGCTCTCTACAAGAGATACTAGGATTCATTCTCTTAATTTTTAAGTAGCCTAAATTTTCTTGCTGGACTGCTTTCTTCAGGTCCAAGTAAAGTGGGAAAAAGAAGCTAGATTGTAACTTCACCTTATTGCAGTTCTTCTAATGGACAACTGATTAGGACCCCATTTTGTCCAAGAATCACAGTATGAGTAGATATCTAAATCACTCAATTTAAGATAAAATTTAAAAAACAAAAACAAACAAAAAAAAATCACACTGGTATAAATTTTAAAATTTCATTGTGAATTTCATTGCTTTCTTCTTCAAAATAAGCAGTGAAGCTTGATTTATATGCAGCGTGTTAGCATGTGAGGAATCTTCTGACGGAGATACAGAGACTGGGTTATAAGAACTTAACTTTGAGAACAGAAACTAGAGGATGGGAGAATGGATTAAGGAGCAAGTGGTTGTCTTACTCATCAGCTGAGCTCCAGCTCAGTTCTGTGACTCACCTCTAGTAAAAGAAAGAAGGGGAAGAATTGGTATTTTTCTATCAAAATAACGGAGAGAAAGATAGCACAATGGGAACACTTTCTGGTTTCACGCTGTCTGAATTGGTATATACTTGTAAATAGGAATAATCCAGATGATCTTTGTCTCCCATATAAAACTGTATGGCAATGTACTTTTTTCATGGAAAACGTGTCTGCAGAGGTGCCTGATGACTCCTACACCCAGTGCCAAGGGATGCTGAGCAGCCAGGGTCTGCCTCCTGCCCAGCGCACCGGGTTGAATACCAGGGGTTCCACAGCAATGTGGGAGGCTGCAGAGTGCCTGCTGGGGTGGCTGACGGTAGGGCAGCAGCATAGGGAGCACAGTGCTGGAGCACAGCCATACTGGGAGGAAACGTGAGGGAGATGCAGTCAGGGAGAGCCCGTGGCTGGGCCCTTGCACAGCTTTACCGTGGTAGAGAAACTTGTCATTTTGATCAAAACAAAACTGGTTTAAAACTGGCAAAACAAAGCTTAACTAACTTTTCAGAGACTGTGTTTAGGTTTATCGTGGTATATGTATTGTATATTTATTTTTTTTTCCACAGAAACCTGCTAATATTTTAGTTATGGGTGAAGGTCCTGAGCGAGGAAGAGTAAAAATTGGTATGTTGATATCTTTGATAAGTCCCAGTGTAGCATTTAAGTTAGAATGTTCTGGAGGTGCGGTTGTACCCCTTAAAGTAGTTACTGTCATACTAGTATTTGCTGGAGACATTGTCTAAATGCTGTGTTTGAGTGACTGGCTCCTTGATGTTAGATCCCTGCCAATGAAATGTGGTAGCCTTACCAATCAAAGCTGGAAAATGTCAATATGTTTTGTTTAAATGGGTGTTTGTGTGGGGCGGTGGGTGTTGATGTGGGGGTAAGGGAGTCAGCAAGGGAGGAGAGGAGAAAGAAATGGGGTTTTAAAACTTCTCCCATTTGCCCTAGTAATGTCATGACATTATCTTGCTGCTGCTTCCAAAATCTAAATAGGAACTATCCACTGCTACTCCTAAAAACCTTAAAACTTCTTAATGAAATCAGAGATGGCATCAAGCCTACAACATGTTTTTGAAAGGGCAGACAGGTCTCTTGGAGATCAGCATGAGGGATCCTAAAGTCCAGAAAACACAGGAATTCAGACAAAACATTGACTGAGAACTCCTGCTAAATGCTCCAAATGGGCTGTAAGTGGGTAGGAGTGACCCAGCGCTTCCCCACTGCTGTAGAATTTTTTGTGGGAATTCCTGCTCAGAGTGAAGGGGATAACTCACAGAACTTCAATTGTTTTAAATTAAAGTAAATAAATACATAAAAACTAACCATAGCCTAACAGTACTAAGCAATAGCAGGCTGTGCATTAGTGTGTCAGTCCTGTGGGAACAGGCTGCTAATGCACAGCCTCCTTATATCTGTTATGCGAATACAGCCCCATCTTATAGGCTTTTATTTATTTTTAGTTTATTTTAAAGGTAGTTCGTCTTTTTCACTTCCCTCTGGCTCTCTTTTATGAAGTGGTTCTTCTGCACTGTTGCTCTGTACACTTACTGTTTTGTTTATCTGAACTATAACGTTAATCACTAGTGTAAAGGACAGGGCTATAGGACTTCCAGGGAGCGTTTGGTGCTGCTCTAGCTCTGCCCTCCCTTCTTGAAACCCAAGGGAATAGATAGGCCAGGGCTGAACACTTCTGCACATCCTACCCTGAAAGATTTTAGTGCCCCTCTAAGCCTTAGGGTTGACAGCAGAACTTGAGGTCTTTACGTACAAAAGAGGGACAGCACAGACAGCAGAAGTGACTATTTCTTCCTACTGCCATATTCTTCATGGAGCAGTTGCTTCCAAAATGAAGAACGTAGGTTGTTCTCTGGGCATGTGCAGTTTGAACTGTGGTGGTGGTGTTTGCTGAACACAGCTATTTGCTAATATTTGCACACAGACCACCAATTTATCTCTTAATGGATAGTTTTGAATTAATTTGGGAATAAGTTTGAACACAACCAAATTTAGTCAGACTGATCATGGACGGGTGAAAGATTCTGGATTGTACCACCAGTCCTCTGAGCCATCCATTCCCAGGGGGAGGAGGGTGGGGGGACCCTGCATTTCTAAGTGTGTTATCAAAATGTAGATTATTTTTTTTCTTATATTCTTAAGATATTACCACAGCAGGAAAAAAATGCAGAAATTAAACCCATAACAAGGGCATCCACTTTTCCAGTGCAACTAATTTCTCTAAAAAATACATAACTGGCATTTAACTTAAAATAACTTTTATAAGCTTTTTGCGTCATTTTGAGTATAAAAAAAAAGCCAAACAATTTCTGCAGGCTATTAATTTTTTATAGATGCTAGTGACTTGATCGTATCTTCAGTAATCTATAATTTAGAAAATGGCAAAATGTTTCTCTTTTTAAATGCATTAAAACAATCATAAATAGGAATGCATATGAAAAAGTAGTTCAAGTTGTCTAGTCAAGTTAGAGACCCATATTACACCGCAGATTTCCCCCCAGCCAGTGAGCTATAACAGATAGTTTCTTGCCCTCTGAATGGCTGCTCATGTCCTTTCAATCTTTCTCAGCATGTGTATACCCCTGCACCAGAGTCCCTGTTCTTGGGATTTGGGGAGCACTGGGTAGACAAGCAGATCCAGTGGGTGAAATTGCACATTTTAGTCTCTGCCCATTTTTTTCCTGTATCATTTCTATTGCCAGCTAGCTCAGGCAGCTTCCTAGGAAGATATATATATTACCAATTCTAAAAAGCAGTTTTTAATCCCCCAAGCACAGCTTAAAATCAGAACCTTAATGATGTCTAGTACTGTTATGTTGGTGCTGGAAACTTCTTGACAGAATTGCTAGGGAGGCAGGTGCTGTAGGCTTAGTTTCTTTTTCTGTGGAGGAAAACTTGCTACAGCTAACTTCACGAGTAGGTAGCTTTTGTGGCATGCACGTATGTATTATAAATCATTCTAACCTGTGCAGAACTTGTGTTTTGCTCACATGTAAAATGCTTCTTGAAAGACCATGCAGTATAATGGATTATTTTACCGGAGAACATCAGGTAAAATGAGTCAGGATTTACCAGTGTCCTGAGAGAAGTGAATGATACGCTTTTTCAGAACAATGGTTAATTCTTCGTTCTAAATGGCTCGTGTTAGTAATGATTTATAATGATGTACTTTATAGGTGATGGCATCCAGTAACTTCTACAAAAGCTTTAAGAACATGAAATCTGCTCACAGAATTCCTATCTGCTGCAGTCTGTCTTTGTGTTTATTTAGCACAGTGATGGTAGCTCTAACAAACTCAATCAGTTCATTATAAAAAATATATGGTAGTTTTCCAAAAAGACTAAAACACCTCTCTTTAAATTTTGCAGCTGATATGGGCTTTGCCCGATTATTTAATTCACCTCTGAAGCCTTTAGCAGACTTGGATCCAGTAGTTGTAACGTTCTGGTATCGAGCTCCAGAGTTGCTTCTTGGAGCAAGGCATTATACCAAAGCTATCGGTAAGTAAAATGGAGGATAACCTGCCGTACTATTGTTCATGCAAATTGCACCCAGACATTGAATACTATTAAACTGTACAAAGGTCAGCAGCTGTGATACTGAACTCTTGAGGAAACGCTTAACTTTGACAAGTTGTTTGTGGTTTCTGACTAGCTGTAGGAATGAAACATTTCTGGGTTTGGTTCAGAGTGCCCTGCAATGCAGTGTAATGGCTGCTCCTCAAGAATTTCCTAGCTGCTGTTAGATTTAAAGTGATAGGGATGCATCTTCAAACTGTTGGTAATACCCATGTGATGATGAGACATAATGTGTTGATTTCATTGTAGAGGTTTTCATCTAGTTATATAAATGCTTGGGAAATATACTTGGGAAAGCATAGGATGGAGAATGTATTCACTGCACTGACCTGTATCAGTGAAGTTTAATGCAACGTGGCATTTTACTTGCTACTCCTCACTTCTGCACCTGTCAAAGTTTGCGAGAAATTAATCATGTTAAGTTTGCTATTTGGTATGTGTTTCTCTTCAGTGGACGGAAGTTGCCAATAACAGGTTCTGATCTGTCAGGCCTGTTTTAGCCCATCCCTTGAGGCGTTCAAGGCCAGGTTGGATCAACCCTGGGCAGCCCAAGCAGTGTCAGCCCATGGCAAGGGGTTAAAGCTCAGTGAGCATTAAGGTCCCTTCCAGCCCATGCCATTCTATGATTCTGTCTTTTTGGAAGCACACAAGTGCCTCAGAATTGCTTGAGGCAGTGGTCAGTGCCCTGCAGCAGGAGGGGCTGTGGGCACACCCAGACCTGCAGCCTGGCAGTATGCAGGCACTGTGAGGATGGTGTTCATTCCATCAGCCGAATGCTGCCAGCTCCTTATTTCATCACTCCTACTCACCAGTCTGAGTGGCCATCACTGTGCTGGCCTTTCCCCTTGCCGCTGTGCGGTACGAGTGTCCCCAAATCCAGAGCCATGGTAGGCTGTGGCTGGAGGGCGGGGAGAGGCCTGGGCACCTGGGAACGGTGTTCACCTCAGTGAGGGGAGTGAGAGACCCTAAGGAAGAGATCCGGGAAATTTTCCGTCTCAAGCTGCTCGTTTTCAAAATCTGTGTTAAAGCTTGACACCTGTTTCTGGGGAAACAATTTCCCCTGCAGGGCTCCTCTTATTCTGCACAAACGTGGAGGCTGTGCATTGGCACAGATGTTGTTATTTCCGTAACCTGAAGTTCTCCTGTCAGACTGCACATTCTTTTCTTCATATTGTGTCAGTGTTTTTCTCAGAGATTTTAATCTTTGATTCAAATGTATTTTCAGCAACTATGTTAGTACCATATTTCTTGTATTAAGTACATTCTTTTTAACTGCTTTTTTTATAGTGTTTGCGTGTTCTTTTGTTTTATTGGCGTTTCCTTCTGGTTGCAGTATGTGAAACTGCATGGATAACCATGGCCTTTAGTGCATAATTTTTTTCAGCACTGATAAAAACTGGCTGCATGCAAGCACTGAGCAGTGGGGTTGTGTTCTCTGCATCATTGGCTTTTGTCCTTGTTCCTGACCTTTCCTTGTTCATTCAAGGTTTGATGTGGCTTTAGTATGTGTAACTTAGAAACTGCTCTTGTGTATACTAGGAAAAAATGGGGGAAGCAATTCAGAAGATTTAGACTGATTTTGCGGACTGTGACAAAGCAGTTAAAAATGAAAGTATTTTTGTTTTAAAAAATAATAACAAAAAAAAAAAAAACCCAGGTTGAGGAGAACATTATCCAGAAAGAAAAGCATAACTTTTTTTCTTAAAAAAAGAATTTTATTTATTTATTTATTTATTTTTTTAAAGAGGGTGAGATGCTTGCGCACAGAGCAGTTTTATTATTTTACTGCAAAACTTTGTAGCTGGAGTTTGGTTATTTCTCTATCACTGCTCATATTTTTTAGGGACCTTTCAGTATTTGTTAAAATGAGGGGCTGATCAGAGAGAGCAAATGTTTTGATGGGAGCAGTGTGACCTTGAGCAGGTGACGTGTTGGTTGGTTCTCCAGTTGTGTTTGTGTGGACAGCTAATCAAATAGCTTTTGTTGGGGTTTTTTTTCTTTCTTTTTTTTAAATCACACTCACTTTTACCAGTGTGGTAACCGTGTTTAAAAATGAGCAAACAAAAATAAATGAGCAACAGCACTGAACACACACAGACACACAAAAACCCACCAGAATAAAGCACACAAAATGAACAACAACAACAAAAAAAAAAAAAAAAAAGCCCCACTAAACTTGTATGATACTTGTGTTACTGAATTATGGACCTGTAGCTGAAAGGGAAATCTTAAGAAGTGTTGTACAATAGAAACTTGCAATTTTCCATGTAGGAACCTTAACCCATAAGTGGAAAACTAACATTTTACTTCACCAAGATGCTTTTGGAAAGATTCATTTGACGTTTATTTCTGTTCTCCTTTTCTAAAGATATTTGGGCCATAGGGTGTATATTTGCAGAGCTGCTAACATCAGAGCCAATATTCCATTGTCGACAAGAGGATATCAAAACTAGTAATCCTTATCACCATGACCAGCTGGACAGAATATTCAACGTTATGGGATTTCCTGCAGGTACGTGTTGTCTTTTTTATCACGGCTGTTCAAAGAAAGATATCTGTATTGTATTTTTTGCATATGAAGGTGGCAGCTGACAAAAGCAGCAAAGCTGTTTAAACACAAACTTTGTCATGAGTCACCTAGAATCTAATAGTTACATCAAATATTTTTCCTGTTATTACTGATGTGTTTATCTATGCCTATAAATATATCAATATTCTGTTTTTAAAAGATCTCTTTAAATGATGGATGATTAAAAACAGTATAGAATATTTCTGGGACTTCTCCAGGGTTGATTTTATGTTTGAAAAGTGATCTATGATTGTATAAAACCAAGAACAATACCTACATTTTCTGAATATTATGCATATGCTAAATTAAAGAAAGATTACATTTGGAATTAGAGGAGGGTGTTTCTTTTTTTGTTTCTCCCTTGTAGAAAGGTTACATTCTGGAGAAATAATATTTTGTCCAAATGAGAAGAAAGAACTGGTCACATGAGCCAAAACAAATCACAGTGTGGATGTCTCCTGTTGCATTTTCCTCTCAGTGTTGGTCGTATCTTTTATTCTACAGGCTATCTTGAATACTTTCATTTCAATGTTTTTCTTCTAGTACTTATATGATTGCAGGTGTCTGAATTGCAGGGGGCTTATTTTTACCTTTCAATCATCTTTCTCTTCACTGCTTGTGTTCCCTGTATTCTCTGTTCCCATTTAGTATTAGTAACCTCTTTCTTTGCTGTGCTGGTGGACTTTCTCCTTCTCATCACACAAAGTTTGTGGTCTCTATTTCTGTGTGATTATAGAATTTTGTTCTTAAAATTGCTCTCATGTTTTCCTTTGACTTTCTTTTTTCCTTTATTTAGTTTGCTTCCATACTGCTGTATGAGATTGCTATAAGTGTTGCCTTTGCACATGAGGTGGCTTAATTTTAATGAAAGCCCCTCAATCTATCCTCTTTAAGCAATACTTAACTTCTCGGTGTCTAGCCTAGAATTTTATCATTTCCTTGTGCTTTTCCTTCCTTATTTGGAGTTGATATTGTCTTTGTGTAGCTTACACAAATAGATAACAATCTCATTGTTTTTTGTGTTGGGCTTAAATAGGGCTGTTTTATGGTTTACTCTCAATTCTGTAGGTCTGTTTTTCTCACAATTACTGTTTTTTCATTTAATAGCAACATTTTTTTTGACTGACAATTGCTGTATTTGAAAGTTTCAACTGTCTTGAGAAGGGGCAGGGAGAGGAACAGAACAACAGGGAAAGTAGAGAATGTGGATTGTGGATAATACATACGGATTTATGTATTAATTTGATACTTCTGAGCTCCAAGGATTTGCAAATATGATTAGTTTTGGTAAAGATTTGACTTGAATCAAACTACTTGTCCATAGAATTTTTTTTTTAGTAGTTACAGAGCATAATCCATTTGAGGCTAACAGGTGATGTTGCTGAGTGTTGTTTTATTTTTAAAGGCATTTCAGGCTTTGTGCATACAAAGAGTTAAGATTAAATGTCATTTAATTGGAATGTGCTAATGTTACCCCGCCTTGACCTTTTCTGGACAAATAGGATTTCTTTTAGGCTGAAGCTGGCACAGATTTACACAGTACCTCCATGCATTTTCCTGTAACAAAACTATCAGAATGAAAATGAACGTTTACTAGACTTGGGTGTAATCCTACCCAGTGATCACTGTTGTTCCTAAATAAATTAGGGAACCGACCTGAAGGGTGCAAGTGCACTGGGCTGACATGTTTTTCTTCTGTGTTGTCCTTTGGTCATATGGAGATCTTCATTGTAGCTGGTAGGGGTTTTTTTTGGAGTTCTTGAGTTACATATAAATAGAATCTCTTATGAGCTGAGAAGATTAATTGTGAAGAGAGGGAATGTAAAGAAATAAGTAGCTATAAGCTTAGAGCAGCTGAATGAAAAAAGTAGGGTCCACACTGATACTTTAAAAGCCTTTGTTGTAGTTAGGAGAAAGAAAAATAAAGTAATAAATACTGATTTTTGCAGATAAAGATTGGGAAGACATAAAAAAGATGCCTGAACATTCAACTTTAATGAAGGATTTCCGAAGAAACACGTAAGTCCGTGTTGAAATGAGCTTTCTGAAGAATGCCTATTTTATTTCTCCCTCCTACTTTAAAGTTATAATAGTTTAGGTTGTTTTCATCCTAAGCAGTGGCTATGTAACTGGGACTTAGATTCTGAAGAAGTGGAAAGTTGGTTTTTAATGGTAAAGTTGGTCTGTTGAGTTGATGTGAATCATAGAAAAGTGGCCAGACATGGACAGCAAATGAGAGAGTGGCAGGTGTGAAACTGCTGGTGCCAGTAAGACCTCAGACAGCTCTGAGGATTACTAAGCATAGTTTCTCAGAGCTGCTTCCAAATCTGTGGTACTGAAAATGATTCTCCTGTGATAGCTGCGTATAAGCAGTGTAGCAAACTTACAGTATTTCTAACAAGCTGAGTATAATTGCCAGTCATGATACCTGGGGTAGCTTATGAAGGAAAGAATATGTTAAACATGTTGTTGTCACGTTACCAGATTCTAATACTTGCCCTTAAGACCCTACCACTGTTGTCTTTTTGCTTCCCTACTGATCAAATTGAGGGATTTGGAGCACTATTATTATATGTTTCTTGCATCTGCAATGCTATTGCAACAAACCATTTAGAGACCTTATTTCTGAGCTTCTGCTCAAAAAAGTGAGTTTGTGGACGTTCTTGTAACAACCTGCACATTGTAGGGCAGTGTTGACACGGACATGGCATTTGTCTCAGTGTGTCCTAATATTAGAAATATGTAGAATTCTCTGGATAGAATGAAACTGTTCAAACTGTTACAGTGAAGTGGCTAAAAGTCCAAGTTTGCTGACTGTACATGGTTTAAGAGTAGGCTTTTTATATTGATGTGATGTGTATTACACAAACATGTAAGAGGGAACAGATGAATTTCTGTAGTGTTTGAATGGTTTTTAAGCAGTCTTCTGGTCTTGGTAGTTGCTCTTCTTTCTGTGCTTAATAGATTAGCAAAGACAGCTATTCTCAATAATGTGTTTCTTGAGTGCTTAAGAAAGCTTTGTAGCATCACTGCTTTGCGTATTAGAAATGTAATTTTCTGTTCTTCTCTAGATACACCAACTGCAGCCTTATCAAATATATGGAAAAGCATAAAGTTAAACCAGACAGTAAGGCATTTCACTTGGTAAGTTCCTGCATTCACAAAATAAAATAAAAATCCTTATGTAAGTTGGAATTGTTTAGATTGAGAGTCTGTGACTAACTTTATTTTATAAATATTACATTTCATCTTTTAAATAAAGTTAGTAATAAGTGATATATGATTTGAAAGTTGCAAAAGCATATTATCTTCTCATAGTAGTATAATTCTGTGAGCTATTCATCAGATTAATTCAGGTATCAAGTGTATTAGAAGTTTTCAATCTTGAAACAGTATTAAATGTGTAGCTATATTTGCAATATTACTATTATTTTTGCTATTTTGCTGCTTTACATACTTCTAATAGCCTATTTTTTGTTTTAAAAATATCCTTAATCACATTATTTTCTACATATTCATTTTAAACTTGCCACTCTTGCCTGTTTGAAAACAAAACAACATGAATTAAGAAAATAGCTGCCAAATCAGAAGAGCCCAACATTTTACTTGAGACTTGTATGTTTAGAAAATTACATCATGTGTGTGTTCCTGGTGCATTAATCTTTAATAGCTTTTTTTACAGAAACTTTTTTGTATTCTTCAGTACTCTTACAATAGTTAGTTGTCTCTAGAACATAACACTTCTTTTTGTTTAGACTTCCATTAAATACACTTGCAACTGTAAAACACCCCAGCTAATTCCAGAAGTGGTGAATGCATGGATAAGTGTGGTTGCCAAGGATGAAATGCTTTCATTTATCAGCTTGAACTAAGTAGAGTTTTTCCTTTCCTGACACTGAAGTACAGGTTTCCTTGTCACATGCGGAAGTGATGTTACATGAGACAACTTTGACTCCTTTGTTTTTCCAGCTTATTTTTTTTCCCACTCTTTCTTTGGTTTCTGTTTTCCTGCTTAAATGTGCCCTGAAACATGGAGACCCAGCTGCTGCTCCTGGTTGATTTTTCCTTTTATCCCATGGCATGTTGTCACAAAGTCATATGAAGTATACTGTATTTTTCTTATGTTACTCAGGCAGGTGATCTTGTTGTTCAACAGTTCTTTATAGACAATATTTGTAATGCTAAGTGAAAAATTCATGTCTGTGCTGTTGCCTGAACAAGGGGACAGAATAGTTTGGATGTCTCCCACATGATAATGGCTACACAGTCATTAAACTTGTCTTGTGGTTTTTGTTTTTTGTTGCTGATGATTACAGAGTTTGTTCACATCTTGTCTGCACATGATGGGAAGGCTTTATAAGCCAATTTCCTAATAAAGTGCCAGAATTTTGCAATGTTTTTTATGCTTGAGGTGTTCTTTAAGTGTGTTGGCAATTTTCTTTTCTTTTTTCCCTTCTTTTCACTCCTGTGATTGCTTTTGAATTGTTTGATAATAGTTCCACAAAAACTTCATGCAAACTCGGGGAGCTGAAAATGCCTATTGTGACTCCTTGTGAATGATGTGAAAAACAAAGCTGGATTGATGGCAGTGCTGGGAGGCCTCTATGGATTAGCAAAGAGCTCCTGGAGTTACCTAAGCACAAAAAGAAAGTCTGTAGGGAGTGGAGGCAGGAACAGGTTACCTGGGAGGACTACAAAGAAGCTGTCTGAGCAGCCAGGAATCAGGTTAGGAAACTAAAAGCCAGATAGAATTAAATCTAGCCAGGGACATCAAGGGGAACAAGAAGAAATTCTAGAGGTGTATCAGTGATAAAAGGAAGGCCAGGGAAGATGTGGGCCCTCTCTGGAAGGAAAGTGGAGATCTGGTCACATGGGGTACAGGGAAAGCTGCTCAGTGTTCAGTTATTTCTTTGCTTCAGTCTTCATCACAAGGGTTCTGGCCACACTACCCTAGCTACAGAAAGCAAAGATAAGAACTTGGAGAAGGAAGATCAGCATGCTTTAAGTGAGGATCAAGTTTGAGGCTGTCTAAAGAACCTAAAAGTTCAGAAGTCCTTGGGACCCAAAGAGACCCATCCACAGGTTCTAAGGGAACCGGCAGATGATATGGTTCGGTCCTGGTTGGTCTCGATGATCTTTGAGATCTTTTCCAACCTGAGCAATTCTATGATTCTGTGATTCTGTGAAGTTGCCAAGCTGCTGTCCATCTTTTTAGAAGAGTCATGGCAGTCTGGTGAAGTTCCCACTGATTGGAAAAGGGAAAGCATAACCCCCATTTGCAAGAAGGGAAAAAGGAAGATTCAGGAAACTACAGACCAGTCAGTCTCACCTCTGTGCCTGGCAAGATCATGGAGTGGATCCTCCTGAAGGCCCTACTAAGGTGCATGGAAAACAAAGATGAGGTGATTGGTGGTAACAAACATGGTTTCACCAAGGGTAAGTCGTGCCTGACTTACCCTTTTATGATGGAGTTACAGCGTCAGTGGATAAAGGAAGAGCAACTAATGTCACCTACCTGGACATGTGCAAAGCCTTTGACACTCTCCCACATTATATCCTGGTCACCAAATGGAGAAAAATGGATTTGATGGGTGGATCACTTGCTAGATGAGGAATTGGTTGGATGGTCGCTCTCAGAGAGTTGTGGGCAGTGGCTCAGTGTCCAAGTGGAGGCCGGTGACGAGTGGCATTCCTCAGGGGTAAGCGCTGGGACCAGTGCTGTTTAACACCTTTGTAGGAGACATGGACAGTGGGATTGAGTGCACTTGCAGCAAGTTTGCAAATTGAGACCAAGATGAGAGATGCAGTTTACTTGCTAGAGGGAAGGGTTGCTCTCCAGAGGAACTTGGACAGGCTTGAGAGGTGGGCCCATGCCAACCTTACGAAGTTCAGCAAGGCTAAGTGCAAGGTCCTGCAGCTGGGTCAGGGCAATCCAAAGCACAGATACAGGTTGAGTAGAGAATGGTTTTGAGTGCAGCTCTGAGGAGAAGGATTTGGAGATGTTGGTTGATGAAAGATTCTGCATGAGCCAGCAATGTGTGCTTGCAGCCCAGAAGGCCAACTGTATCTGGGTTGCATCAAGAGAAACACGATAAGCAGGTCGAGGGAGAAGATTCTGCCCCTCTGCTCTGCTCTTGTGAGACCCCACCTGGAGTACTGCATCCAGTTCTGGAGTCCCCAGCACAGGATGGACATGGAACTGTTGGAGTGGGTCCGGAGGAGGAACACAAAGATGATAAGAGGGCTGGAGCACCTAACCATAAGGACAGGCTGAGAGAGCTGGGAGTCTTCAGCCTAGAGAAGGTTATGGGGAGTACCTGATAGTAGCTTTCCAGTACCTGAAGGGGGCCTACAGGAAAGCTGGGGAGGGACTTACATAAGGCCATGTAGCATCAGGGTGAGGGGAAATGGCTTTAAAGATTTAGACTAAGTATCATGAACAAATTCTTCGCTGTGAGGGTGGTGAGACACTGGAGCAGGTTGCCCAGTGAGGTTGTGGAAGCATTCAAGGCCAGGCTGGATGGGGCTTTGAGTAGTCTGGTCTAAAGGGAGGTGTCCCTACCTATAGCAGGGGATTGGAACTAGATGATATTAAAGGTTCCTTCCAGCCCAAAGCATCTGATGATTCTGTGATTTATTATGTTCTAAATCATGCCATTAGAACTGAAGGCTGAGGAGAGGAAATGTACTTTCTAACTTTAGCTGTCTGCCATTTGGAGGTCTGCACTGTGGTTGCATATACCCACTTACAGCTAGTGAAAGGAGATGATCAACTCATACATAGATTGTGACACTAGATCTTTATAAAAAGGTTAATCTCATGAAAAGTATGAAGAGCAACTGTGAAATTCATACTATTTACATATGTAATTTGTGCACATCTTGTTAGATGGCTTATTTTTCAAAACAAAGTGCTCTAAGTCAAAAGTGCAGCATTTCTTTTGAAGATCATTGTCTGTGACAATACGTCCAGTGGGTGACATACCTGCCTATGGCAGGTATGGGGGTTGCAACTAGATCATATTTAAAGACCCTTCCAACAAAACCATTCTGTAATTCTATGGTCAAGGTGTAGTTTTGACTTAGGTGCTGTATTCCATCATAATAATACATGAAGGATTTTTATTTTTCTTTCCCTGTTAATATCTGAAGTTCAGCTCATTCTGCTCAGAAAAGCTGTACATCTAGCACAACTATATTCCACGAAATAACTGCTGAATGGATGGACAGAAACAGATGCACCTGCACCACCCTTTTGAGAAAGAGAATCTTCTAAAATGCAGTACTGCTGTTTCAGTACTGGAGTTAGACAAAACCTCTATGGTCTGCAGATCCTAAACTAGAGAAAGATCTTACACATATGGAAAGAGCATGGTATTTCTAATGTGTTTTTAATTGAAAATTGCTGTTGAGATGTCACAGTGGCAGATGTGTGAAGTCCAGACAGCTTCTGAAAATGTTCAGGTGATTGCAAAATGAGACTAGAACAGCAAAACATGTGCAAGAGATGTTTTTGAAACCACCTTTCAGTCTTCAATGTTATGCTGAATTTAGACTTCAAGTTTGTTGCTGGTATTTTAAGTTGGTAAGGATGAAATTCTGGCTGTGTATCCTGAGCATTTCTCAAAGGCCGTGGATCTAAGTACCTGTGTTTGAAACTTTCCATATCATTTTCTCACTTTGCTTTGATTAGCAGGTTTGTTTTATTAAATTTTCATCTTTGTGTGTTACCTTAGGGTTTTGGTTGTGCTCCCTGTCACTGAAACATCTTGTCTGCTATTTTAAAAAGTCAGGCACAGGGCAAATATCGTGTGTGCTTCTTAGCCCTCTTTTAATACATTCCAATGAGAGCAAGATGTGCCATGTCAAAGGGTAAGGTTTTGCTGGTTTTTTAGTTGACCTGAGTTCAGCTATTTTCTGAAATGTACTTCACTTTGTCTTTTGCATGTTCGTACTTTATCGGCAATGATCATCTTCACTGTCTTTAACCAGCACAGATGTTTTGAAATACATTTTCTTTTCAAGTAGCTGGCATCTGATCTGATTTATCACCTTCATGAAATAAGGGCCCAGGTCTTAAACTGATAGAGAAATGGCGCTGGATCCATTTCAGCGTACCAACAACGTGTAGCAAACAGTTGTGTTGGAGAATCTGTGTTTATCAGAAGAGACAAATACGTGCAGGAGTGGGTAATAAACAGTTGTCTAGCCAGGTGGAGTTTTTGGATGTGCTGATGGCCGCTTTATCACGTTTTCTGAATTGTGACTTTATAGAGATTTTCTGTATTCTATGGATGACAATGGAAATGTATTGATGTGGCAATACAGAATAATGAGGAATAATGAGTGTGGCATCACTTTTGCTTATCAATTGCTACGTGTTAATTAAATAGTGTGATGTGACTTCCTGTTAAGTGTAGTTATGAAGCCAATCATGCACGTGTTGCATGTAGCAGGAAGTGACAGGCTGCGAAAACTGATGGTAAGTTATGGATGCTCTGTGTGGAGCTGTGTTTTTAACAAAAGAGAAGAATGTGGTTCCTGCCATTTATGGTTCAGGTTTTGACGTCGGAGACATTTGTATCAGTTGATCTTTCAGAAATAATGTAGTCTGAAATGAAATTCGTTTACAAGATGAATATTTTGTAAATTCTGTTATATCAGTTCTGATAATGCAGAGCTTTTTATCTTTCATTTTATGTAGCTTCAGAAATTGCTTACTATGGATCCAATAAAGAGAATTACCTCAGAACAGGCTATGCAGGATCCATATTTCTTAGAAGATCCGCTTCCCACATCCGAGTAAGTGGTCAGTTTATTAACCTATCAGTACATCCAGAGGTGCCTTAGAAGTGCATGCTTTCTCTGCTATAAATGTTGGTGAATATTGAGCTGAGTACTTACTGTCTAACATCCAAAGAAAGCTCTAACAGCTAAAATGCTGTTTGAGGATTTTAAAATTAAGTAGCGTTCTTATTAATCTCTTGCTTTATGGAACTTTGATCCTGTTAGCTGCAGCACTAATCTTGTTATTCACTGACAGGTTGATTAGGCATGCTACAGATCTTTGTAGACAACTGCTAAGTGCCTGCAGGTCCACTCCTCTGCTCCAGAATGCCAAATGACACTCACTAATAAGTTTACATTTTTCTGTCCTAGCCTTTGTTGTAAATTCAGTGGTGAAGAGACTCAGCTCTGTGTCTCTGTGTTGTCATCCTTAACAACTTTTCTGTAGATGCTCCCTTTTGTTTAAGCAGTGAGATTACAAAAGGAACAAAACTTAGAGACGATGAATAATTTCATTTTTAATGAACTTCTCCTTTCCTCAAAAAACCAACAGTGCAGAACATGAATGTGCACATCTTTAGAAGCGATTAGTGCCCATTGTGCATCATTCTCTACAGTTATTTAGGGTAGAATTTACAAAGTATGGTATGTATATTTAAAAGCAGTTAATTAAAATGACATTATATCACTAAAATCTGCTAAGTTATTTGTAACCTGACCTGCCTCTGTTATTTAATGTTGTCATGTGAATGATTTGATTGTGCATAAACTGGTTTTAGGCCAGTGCTTGACTTCTTTCTTGTATTAAGTTGGCATTTCAGAGCAAATGCACCATTAGTAATGCTAACAGGTGCACAGAAACATTATTACAAATGTTTTCTATTGCTAAAGGGCAGATAAGTCTTAACTTGTGCTAGCAGTAGCAAATTAGTGTGTGATCCATGAGATATGAATTGAAGATGAAACTTCTAGTTATTTTTAAGTGTTACAGGTGGTTTTGTTAATAGGCAGTGGACTTTACAGGCCAGTTTTTAACTGGATTTGAGACAGTGAATTATGCTGTGACTGGATGAAGGCAGCTCTGTGGTCCTCTGCAGATACCTTTCCAGCCATCAGTTTCATCACCAGTTACTGGAAACACTGAAAACTGTTAGGAATTTGGATGAGTTTATCAGAGGCAATGTAAGATTTAAAACTAATGTGAACAGGTTTACTGATGTATGTGATGGAAGTAAGAAAAGGAGAACTCCATTTGTTGTAGATAAAGGCTCCCAGTGAGGCTACTTGAAACTAGTGTGGGTGGAGTATGGATCTTACAGGTCTAACTTTTCTGTTCTAATACAGTGATAAATAGACTTTTCTGGGGGGCAGTGTTTTTGCAGGTTGTCAAATCCCTTACCCAAAACGAGAATTTTTAACAGAAGAAGAACCAGATGATAAAGGAGACAAAGTAAGTACTGGAAGAACGGTATCATCGTGCTTCACTGGCTTTCACACTATTTCCTGTTTTCATGTTTTTTCATGTACTGCTTTTGAGTTGAAATTTTTCTTTGTGTTTAAACAATTGAGAAGAACCAGCAGCAGCAGCAGGGCAATAACCATACTAATGGAACTGGTCATCCAGGGAACCAAGACAACAGTCACACGCAGGGACCCCCACTGAAAAAAGTGAGAGTTGTTCCTCCTACCACTACCTCAGGTGGACTTATTATGACCTCAGACTATCAGGTATTCCTTTTTTCCTTATCTTGTTTGATTCTCATGTTCACAACAGAATTTCTTCAAGCTAATAAAGTAGTCCTGTAAATGGTATTTTTTTGCATCCATCAGATCAACTGCATTTAGTTGATGGTTTGCCTGCCAATTAATATGCTGTTGCTTCTTAAGTTTGCAGCCCATTCAACTAAATTAGGATCAGAAATTATTATAGCTACTAATTATTGCATTTGTATTAGGCAATGCTGATTGTAGATCAGGGGCCTGTTGTGCTTCTCTCTGTATGACCTAAAAATAACATTGCTTATTTTGACAAGCCTGCAGTGCTAGGAGGCAAAGCATATTGCAGTAAACAAGCTGAGTTTGAACAAGGGTTTTAGTTGGGTAAATGGACTGAAAAGCAGAATTTTGGATGGCAAAGTTGACGTGACTGAAAACCAAGTGAGGTTCCAGGAAATGTAAAATAGGGCCATTTTCAGGAGCCTTATTGAGACTCTTTGTATAAATCCCAGTAAGCCATGGTTCAGTTCATCTTAGGACATCAGTAATTTATCAGTTTTCAAGTTGTTCTCCTAGAATTACATAGATATTGAGAGCTGTTTGAGACTGGTCCATCTTAACTACAAACTAGAGTGTTGAGCTGAATATAAAGATGGTCTGTCTTTTATTTGGATTGTGCATCACAACATTCTTACTGGAGATTCATCTCTTTCAGTTTGTCAGGCTGCAAAGTTGATAATAGTGCTCTTAGCTGGCTCTTTCTACTATTTCTGTGCATCTATTTTTAAGGCAGCATGTGCAATTGTAACCCTCTTAATCTTCATGTCATCTTGAGTCACATATCTAGGGAGTTTGATATGAAGGTTGCATGTACTGTGTCAAGGAGCCTCATTTACTTGCCCTATTTAAGCATCCTTCACCTAATTTTGCTGCTGTAGCTTGGCATTTGGAACAAACTTATGTTTCCACTTTTATGAGCAAGAGCTAAGATTGCTACCTGAGAAGTTGGACTGAAATTGCCTTGGAAGGAGTTGAACTAGTTTTGTCTTCAGTTTGTGTTCATCAAAACAGTTTTGTGTTCTCTGGTAGCCATCCCAGGACTGTAGATGGGGGCAGCCCTTTTCAACAAACTGAATTTCGGAGTACTTCTGCCTTGAAGTAGTGATAGCAGCTACTTTACTCCCTCAGGAGCTCGTTTTAGTAACTTGGTTGCTCCTAATTAATAGTTTTGCTTTCTTCAGGAAGCAAAACACTTGGTTCTATTAAAAAAAAAATTACTAACAAACAACAAATACAACAAAAGGAAACCAAAAAACCTCTGTTCTTCCTCCCCTCACCCCTCTCTTTCAGTCTCACATGAAGGAAATGGGTTTTGCTCTGATCAGGTTATCTGGAAAATACGGTGAGCAAAGAGAGGAGATGTGCACTTGCTGGCACTGGAACAAAAGCAGTTAAATGTTGCCCGTTGGTGGTTTCAGGTGTCCCTGAAAACATTCCTCAAATTTCTTAATTCTGATCCTGCAGCTCAAAGAGACTGCAAGCAAATGTTACAGTACAGCCCTGTGTTTTAATCCAGCACCTACTCTTTGTTCTTCATTTAATTTGTTGAAGTTCCCCTTGCGAAGAAGGATTGCCATCTTCTGGGCAGGACACACTACGGCAGTTTCCCTTTCCACTTAAAAGCTGAATTACTCTCTGCAGAGCAAGCTGACCTTCTAAATTCTTTCTGCTGTGCATAAAAATAGTAGACACATAGCATACAGACATCCTTGCCTTCTCCTTACATTTGCAACATGACACTTCTGAAGCTGATGCGACTAAATGAACTGAAGCAGTTCCAGTACTCTGCACTTTTGCCAGCTATAGCCCTCTGGGTGCTTAACGGTTTGTAAAGAGTACTGGCTATTTACATCTTGTCTTAAAACAAAAGCTGTTAGTTGCACTAAGTTTCATGAAAAGCATGACTTCTTTAATGAGCCCCACCTTATAACATCAGTTATAGAAGTAGAGATGCAGAAGTTGTTTACAGCTTCAGTGAATGGTGAATTTTTAAATGGCTGTGCTTGTGATATTTTCCAGTTTCCTATATACGAGAGCCACTTTTGAGCAAAAAGACTGCCAAGGGGTTGGTTTTTTTTTCTGCTCTGTGGAATGCATCCTGTGTCTGCTCTGTGGAGAGGGGTGACCCAGAGCTTTGGCACTTTCACTGAGTCCATCTCTAAAAGAGAAGGCAAGTGTCTCAGAAGTTCTGTCGCTGTGTTAATGGTGAAGCTCAGCAGTGCTAATCTGTTCCCACTGTCACTAAGTGCTGCTCTTGCCATTTCTTCTTCTTTACACTATGCACCTCTAGAGAGCCAGCTCCATCCAGTGAGCATATGTTAGCAAGTAGAGTTTGGCTTTTGATTTTTCCTTGCTCAACATCCCAGTGATAGTTTCCACTCTATATGCCAAATGGCAGAAAAGAAGCAAACAAACAAAAAGCCAAAACCCAGTCCTGTTATTTTGTTTTCCAGCTGATGACATCGTTAAAGCTACTTTAATATTTTACTTTTTCAGGACATTGTTTAACCTCAGATTGGTGTATTCAGATCTCAGTAGCTCCACCTTGGCCCTGGAGTTCTCGCTATAGAGAATTTTCCCAGCCTTTAGTAGGAGCTGCTTTTGCTAACATGGGTCTTGTGGTATCAAGAGTTCAGAAGTTGCACAGCAGTTTCCAAAACCTGTGATTTTTGTGTGTAAACTTACCAGTGATCATATGCTTACATTCAAAGTCCTGCATGCAGTCCTTCCCCTTTATAGTTCCAGCTGTGTAAATAACTGACTTCTAGGCTGGGATTGAGTTAGACAGCTGCTGACTTGCTCAGGTCTCCTTGCAGTGCTCCACTTGGTAAATAATCATAGAAATGCTGGGTGAAAGAGGCCTCTGGAGGCCATCCAGTCCAATCTCCCACTTGAAGCAGGACTGCTGCTAATGCTAAATCAGGTCAGCCGTGGCTTTATGTAGCTGAGTTGTGGAAAATTCCATAGACAGCCACAGAGACTTCACCGCCTTCCTGGACAAGTTCTCCTAGTGCTGTGCTCGCCTCCTTGTGTATATTTTTTCCTTAATGTCCAACCTGAACCTCCCAAGCTTCTGCCATCGTGGCCCTTTTCCCTTGAAATATCTGGTTCTACTGAGAAGAGCTTGGCTATCATCTTTAACCCAACTCCAAGGAGCTATAAGGCTGCTAGGTGGCCCCTTAGCTTAAACACACTTATTATTTTCCAGCCCGTGCTCCCAGGCCAAGCAGAAGGTTGGTAAACACATCCTTTGTAACAGGAGGTCTGAATGATTCCAACTGGCTCATCAGCACTGAGATGCACAGATCTGAGCTCCAGCCCCAAAATACTTTCTTGGCAGTGTAAGGGAGCAAGTGGAGAAGCCTCTGATGTGGCTGATAGTAGCTTTCTGTAACATGCAGCTGTGCCATACCTACCTGGAGGGCTGTTGGAGTTTGGCTCTGATGGGTGTGGATTCCCAAAAGGTAATTCAGAGTGGATAACTGACTGGTGGTAGCAGTGCCTTTCTAACCTGCTGTTCCTGATGTTCACATCTGCCCTGTGGTAATTGGAGTACAGGGACAGCAGCTGCTTTAGGACTGCGTGTGCTCAGTACCTCTTGAAGAAGTAACTGTAGACCCAGCTGATGAGAAGGATTACCATTCCTCTGCTTTTACCCCTTTCTAGCGTTCCAATCCCCATGCTGCCTACCCCAACCCCGGACCAAGCACATCGCAGCCACAGAGCAGCATGGGATATTCAACTACCTCCCAGCAGCCTCCACAGTACTCACATCAGACACATCGGTACTGAGCTGCATCCCAATAATGTCAGTGCACTGTTGCTAATGCTGCAGGACTGCGCAGCTGCCTGCCTGGAACCTGGCCTGGGCCACAAGAATGTACTGTACGACCACACCTTCAACACGTCTGATCGCCAAGTTCCACCACCTTTCACAGAATGGAGTAGTGGCTCCCAGTTGTACCTGTTGTTGGGTTAGACTTGAAAAGAAAGTGCTAGCACAGTTTGTGTTGTGGATATGCTACTTCCATAGTTTACTTGACATGGTTCAGACTGACCGATGCATTTTTGTTCAGTGACAGTCTGTAGCAGTTGAAGCTGTGAAATGTGCTAGGGGCAAGCATTTTTGTTGTCGTATGTGGTGAATTCTCTCGATGTAACAACCTTATCTGACCAATAGTACACGACATCTTTGACCTGGTACTTGAAGCATACAGTATGTGTTAACATGGCAAAAAAAACAAAATAACCGTGATTCCAACTGAAATTATTTTGGTATACATTTATTTTTAGTGACTTTTGTGGGTTGGTTCATTTTCCACTTAGGTCAATGTTTGATGACCAACACAATTGCTACGATGAGGTTTTTTTATGGACATGAAAACGTTTGCATTTTTTCCAGCAATTACAAACGTCCCAAAGATTAATTTCCAGCGTAAGTTTTTGGTTTTGTTTTTAAATCTATGACTTGACTGGTATTAAAGCTGCTATTTGATAGTAAAATAAGTATGTTGTCATTGATATAAACATGTTTGGTTCAGCAAACAAGTGAAAATGATTGTCATAGACAGTGTTTTATTATTTTTTTTTCCTGTTGGTGTTAATGATTTGTGAGCATGCTTTGGGATTAAAAAAGCATGAGTGATATTCCCTGAAGAGGTGTGGCATCCGTTCAGATATTTCGTCATGATTTTTGAGAGCAGGCTTGGTGTAGTGGACTTCAAATTTCGTTCAGTTACTTCTTTTCTTCTTTTTTTAAATGTCCGCACGTTGTTTAGGGGTGCCATCCTTACAGCAGAGGATCAAGGTGTTAGGAGAGCCTTAGAATTTATGAGGAAGACCTTACCTACAATGTACTGTATCAAACTATTTTACATGAATGACGCAAGTATTCTGAATAAAAGAAAAATCGAACATTGTTAAAACAAGGTGTTATGTAATAAATTTATTTTTCATAAATCTGCACATGATCTTTGCCTGTATTCCTTCAGTGCGCGGCGCCCCAGTCTCCCGTTGTACGAATGTATTGGGTTTTGTTTTCACAAACAGCATTTAACCTGCATTTCTGCTGCTTTTGAAATAGCAGAAAAAAGATAGATGCCTTCATAAAACATCATTGCCTCCTGCTGGGGACATCTGGTTGGTCAGCTGGAGGTGCACTGAATGCGGGTCCATTGCCAGCTGTGTTTTATACATCAGACAGCTCGTTCTCATCTGCAAAATCCAGAGACCTTCTTGCTTAAGTAGTTTTTCTAAGGTTTCGTTCACTTTCTTGCCATCTGATACCATACCACGACTTTACAACATTAATATCTTTTGCAATATGTGCAGGATTTTGTCTGCGAGTGTTTCATGGAGAGTGAGCGTCCAGTTGTACAACCCATCTGTCCCATGAAAAGGGCAGACAAGTTGGGCACTAAAAAATGCACAGAGGTGGGGGCTGGGTGCAGCCAAAGGAGAAACAAATCTGTAGCCAACCCAAAATGCAAACCAGGGGTAAGTTTGAGGTGTAATAAAAGTAGTGGAATAGAGAAGAGGTTTAAATGTTTTTGAGATGTAAGACAAAAGAAAAAAGGCAGAGTCCAAAGTTTATGCTGCTTGAGAAAGAGGAAGTTCAGCGATAGCGTGAGATTCATCGTGGACTTATAGAGTCAAAATGTGACTTCCTCAAGTCTGGAATAAACTGAAATATGGAATTGGGAGTGCTGTAAAATTCCTTCTGGTTTCTTTTCACATGAAAGCTTTTCCCTCCTTCCCTAAATATTTATGTAGACTTTGAACTTGTGTGTTCAGTGGCTCTCACAGCTGCTGAAGGGGTGACAAGAGTAATTTTTATGCAGTTTTATTTCTATTAAATTTCTGTCAGCCCTGATTTTTTGCTTATTTGGACTTACTAATGCATGAGAATTAGTATTATTCATATTAATGCTAATCTTACTTGATACCAGTATATTTTGATGTCTCCAATGCTTTGTTTGAAAATAGCAGGCCAACATTAATTTATTTTTCTATAGGGACGTGCTGCCAGCTGACAAAAAGAACCCTTGCCATTAGTTTGCACTTGAATTTAATTTTCCCATTGAAAAGGTTATTTGGAGATGCAGGCACAGCTTATCATCTGATAATAATGAAACTAAATTATGCCCTACATGTAGTTGTAAGCTGTCTGCTCCTCCGTTTGCAGTCATTTCATTCATTCTACTCCATTCTTGTAAACGTATCACAGGTTGCTTCAACAAACTGCAGTCCTACAGGGCAGTCACATTTCTGTACCAGACTTGTTCTGATGTCTGGGTGTCACCTCCTTCTGAGGATGAGTTTGGGAATTCTTTCTCCAGAACAGTGGGAATAGAAGGTTGTCAGTACTTGGTGTGACTCTGCCTTCAAGAGAGGATGTATTTCTACTGTTGCTAAGGCTAATTTTGTTGTGTTGGTGACAGTTATAAAATTATCTTCTGCACCAAATAAATTTCTTAGTTCTTAATGCTGTCTTAACTGTAGGAAAGGCAGGAAATTACTATCCTGAACTATTCAAAAACAAAAGCATAAATTCATTCAGTCCGGATTTGGCTTTGGGGAGCTTTTAATGTGAGGCTAAGGGAAGGTAAGGAAGAAGAAAGCATCTTTGAGAGCATTTTAATAGAGCAGTTGCAGACTGGGGAGAGCAGCGAGGCGGTGGCAGCTGGCGTGCGAGTTGCAGCTCTCCTTGCACAGCTGAGCATTTGTTGTGAGATTCAAGAAGTTCAGAGCTTTTCATTTTTCATCAACAATTCTCTGGGCCAATCTGAGCATATTTCAAACACCTGGAGCCTGGGACCCAGTCTTTGTTTCTCTGATTAAAGAATAAATTATTTTCCTAGGGTAGGCTTATGCTGAAAGTGGGGCTACAGGTTTAACTCAATCATTAGGCTAAGTACACTTTTGCACTTTGATTCAGCTTGGCACTCGCAGCAAGCCAAGCCTGTGTAAAACAGAGCTTATTGTGGTCAGAATTTATTACACTTGCTAAGGATGCATCTCTCTAAAAGAAATAGAAAACATTTTTTTGCAAAGACCTTTTTTGAAGAAGGTTTCAGTGTTAATGGAGGTGGGAGGAGCAGCAGCAGAAGGAAATGAGACCCTTTCTGCCCTTTGCTTTTCTGTGGTGTTGTATAGGAATTGAAAAATGCTTGGTGAGTTCACAGAGCTGCCAGGGCAGCATGCTGCTGGGTGGCAGGCAGAGCTCAGGTTGGGTTTTCCTTCAGTTTGCTTTTTCCTTTCTGGGATGCGTGGTTGAGTTGAGCCTGCTGTGAGCTGGGAAGATTGATGTGGAAGTGGCAGGAGCAGTAGGTGCAAACACCACTTCCCTTTCTCTTCATAGCACCTGACGTAATACTCTGACAGAACAAGAAAGAGCAAGTGCCTTCACATTCTTGTGCTGAGGGCTATGAGCAGCCCAAGTGTCTCAGCGACCTCGTAGCTTTGCACAGAGCAAAACACAGAGCAAGGTGATTCTGTGAGACTTCACTGCCCCTTAGCGTGGTGTTTGATAGGAAGCAGTGCAAAGGGAACTCCATCACCATCTGAAGTGAGAAGACAACAACAGAGCATGAGTGGAGCATGTCGAACCACCTGAAGATCTATCAGAAGGGATCTTGGAAACTCTTCTTTTTTTCACCTTGCTGTTTGTCTCCTGCCAGCTCACACCCGAGTGTAAGTGGCAATGAGAGTGAGGGCTTGGGGTCAGTTGCACGTGAAGGTTTTATGGGAAGAAATTACCTGTGCTGTTCCCCAAAGTCCATTGATTCCTTTCTGAAATTGTTCCCTAAATAATGAGCCACTTCTTCTGCCTCTCCCCAGGCCCATCCTGGCTCTGCTGAAAGGCTTGACCTTTCATGCGTGGTGGCTGCTGGTGATTTTATGGGCACTGTTAGGCAGTTTGACTGCCACCAACTGGAATAATTGGGATAATTGGGGAGGAGGAGCTTCGATTGGTTATTGCCTTTCAAAAGGGGAGGTCACAGATTGTTTCTTGGAGCCAACTGTGAAGTTGCAGACCTGCCATTTGGACAAAATGTTGCTGCTATTGTAAGTTGAGCATATTTTTTGTGGAAGGACTGACTGTTGTGGTGCTCCCTGCTTGCTATTTTAGTTACACCTCTGAATGGAGTCGTCCTTTTGTCAGGCAGCATAACCATCTCAGCATCTTCCTTGAGGCTGAATAGCAACAGAGCTTCAGGAAGCTGCTTCTGAGACAGTTTAATAGCCAATATCCCCTGAGACCAAGGTGGATGAGCTTGGTTCAGCATAATTTCTTGTCACAGCTACGGATAAAGAACACTTTGTGAACATGGCAGGCATCTGAATGACAGGATGTACAAACTGCTCGAGCAGCATGGAGGCAGACAGCAGGTGCTTATCCTCTGAAAGCAAAAAAAATGCAGCTGCTTCTTCCACCAAGGCTCACTTGATAAGTTCTTCACAAGGACTTGAAGCAATCTGTATTTTGGCTGTCTTCAACAATGGCAACAAGCCATTCGGAGGGTTCTGTGCTGTGGAACTTGGCACTGGTGTCAGTGAGGCTGTTGCCCTGGGGCAGCACACCAGCTCTCACCTAGGATGTGAACATGGATAAGCTCCACCACTGCTCCAAAAGCTCCCAGATCGCAAAGTACCAAGCAATACTTTTCAGCTTGCCATGGTCAAAGTCTTCCCTTGGCTCCCACGTGGAGCCTAATTAGCCTTTTACATTTCAGACCCTGCTTAGGGGTTGCACACACACTGGGCTGCATGAGGCGGAGGAGGGGTGAATGCAGCACAGAATGCATTGGTTCATCATTCCCTGCCTCCACAGCAGTGGAACATGTATACGCTTTCTTGAAAAGTTTGCTTCCACACCTAGGGATGTGGTGAGGCCACACCACCTGTGTTTTGGCCACATGCTCCTGCAGATCTGTCACACTGCTCACACATCCAGCACATCCTGGGGAAAGCCTCCTTAGGTAACTTCTATGTCTGGGTGCCAGCAGCAGTCACCTTGGCACTGTGTGGGCTGAGGCGTGCTCACCTCTGTAAAGGCAGTTCGTATGTGGCTCAGGCACTCCTCACGTCCTGTGCTCAGGGACTGGGCTTTCCCCTGGTGTTCTGTCCTGGGTCTTCTCCAGAAGATCAAGACAAGGTGAGAGGGGTTGATAATGCAGCCTGGAAGCTTAGAAATTCCCTTAGAAGCTCCCCTTGTGTCCTATCTCCTTTAGCAGTGCAGGTATGTGTGATATCCATGTATTACATTTGCATACTGGACAAAACCAGCTGTTGTTAAACATCCCCCTCATTGCTCAGCTGAGCGAGCTGCTGACATTTGAAGAGCAGCCTGAATGTCCTGTGTCACCAGGCTGGTGATGTGTCCACAGCCTGGGGATGATGAGCAGCTGCTGGGTCAGGTGTCATGAGGTTCAACGAGTCCAAGTGCAGGGTCTTGCACCAGTGTCATGGCAATCCCTGCAATCAGTACAAGCTGGAGGATGGAAGGATGGAGCACAGCCCTGCTGAAAGGGCCTGGTGGTACTGGTGGATGGTGGTGGTGCTACTGGTTGGACATGAGCCAGCAACGTGCCTTCTCAGCCCAGAAAACCAACTGTATCCTGGGCTGCATCCAAAGCTGTGTGGCCAGCAGGGTGAGTAAGTGATCCTCCCCTCTGCTCTGTGCTGGTGAGGCCTCACCTGCAGTACTGCATCCAGATGTGGAGTCCTCAGGAGAGTCATGGAGCTGTTGGAATGTGTTGAGAGGGGGGTTATAAAAATGACCCAAGGGATGGAACAGCTGTGAGAACAGGCTGAGAGCTGGGGCTGTTCAGCCTGGAGAAGAGAAGGCTGCGGGCAGACCTGAGGGCGGCCTTTCAGTATATAAAGGGGGGCTGTAAGAAAGAAGGGGACAAACTTTAGCAGTCTGTGATGACATAAAAAGAGGAAATGGTTTCAAACCAAAAGAGAGGAGATTTAGACTGGATATAAGGAAGAAGTTGTTCAGTGAGGGTGGTGAGGCACTGACACAGGTTGCCCAAAGAGGTGATGGATGCCCTGTCCCTGGAGGCACTCAAGATCAGGCTGGACAGGGCTCTGAGCACCTGATCCAGCTGTAAGTGTGCCCTGCTCACTGCAAGGGGTTGGAGCAGATTATCTTTTGGAGTCCCTTCCAACTCAGATATTCTGTGATCTCATCAATCCTCAGCTCTGTGGGCACAGAGGAGGGGGCTGTCAGTGGCCACCATGCTCGGTGGACAGTGGCACTTCACACTGTGTCACAGAAAGGCTGCAGGTGGAGTGGGGCTGTTGGGCTGTACACTGCTGTGTGCAGCTCAGCCCACAGGTGCAGGAGCTGTGTGGGAGCAATTCAAAGTGCCACACGACCTGCTACCACAGGTCCAATCTGCTGGGAACAGAGAGGAAATCCCTGACAGAAAATCTGAACAGAGCAGGGACAGCAAGTGCTGTGCTCACTTGTGAGAATGGGTGCCTGAAGTCAGACAGCAAGGTTGCCCAAGCAGGGTCTCTAGGAGACATGATGGGATGCCTGCTCTTGGAGTCGCAGCATTTGGTATCACTAACACCAGCTCCCCAGTGTGTGTGTGTCTGTGGGCATCCCCCCATCCCAGTGCTGTGTCCTTCTTGGGAATGAAACACCAGTGGTGGGGCTCTCTCAGTGCTGAGAGTCCTGAGTGGGACATGGGCACAAGCAAAACAGAGGGTTGTAATCTGCAGTGGAGAGTCTAGTTGGAGGCCTATAACTTGCTATGTTCCCTGTCAGTGCTGGGTCTGGTCTTGTTCAACATCTTCATCAGCAACCTGGATGAAGGGACAGAGCCCACATTCAAGAAGTTTGCTGATTATACGAAGCTGGGAGGAGTGGCTGACATACCAGAAGACTGTACTGCTATTGAACAAGACCTGGGCAGTCTGGAGTGTTGGGCAGGGAGGAACCTGAAGTTTAACAAGAGCCCAGTGTAGTGTCTTGTGTCTAGGGAGGAGTAGCTGTATGAACCAGTACAGGTTAGAGTATGATCTGCTGGAGAGGAGCTCTGCAGAGAAGGACCAGGGTGTCCTGGTGGACAAGAGGTTGGCTGTGGCCAGCACTGTGCCGCTGTGGCCATTGGTAACCTAGGGTGCATTAAAAAGAGAGTGGCCAGCAAGTCGAGGGATTTCTCTCTACTCTGTCCTGGTGAGGCCACACTTAGAATACTGAATCCAGTTCTGGTCTCCCCAGTTCAAAAAAGCCAGGGAATATCCTAGAAGGAGTCCAACGAAGGGCCACAAAGATGATAAAAAGTCCTGGAGCATCTCCCCTATGAGGAAGGGCTGAGTGAGTTGGGCTTGTTCAGCCTGGAGAAGACTGAGGGGAGATCTGATTAATGTTTATTAATATCTAAAGGGAGGTTGGAGGCAAATGGATGAGGCCAGGCTCTTCTCGGTGATGCATAGCGATAGAACAAGGAGCAATGGCCTATAACTTGAACATAGGAAATTCCATACTAACATGCGGACAAAATTCTTTGTGGTATGGGTAACAGAGCACTGGAACAGGTTGCCCAGAGAGGTTGCGGAGTCTCATTCTATGGAGATATTCAAGACCCTTCTGGATACCTACCTGTGCAGTTTACTATAGGGAACCTGCTTTGGTAGGTGGGTGGACTCAGTGATGTGGGAAGTTGCTTTTTCTTTCCATCTTTGTACCTGAGTGAATCTTTTCAGCTGAAAATAAGTCAAACTTCATGTCTGCTAATAATGATAAGAAATAAGAGCAGTTTTTCAGCAGACTGAAGAACAATCCGAAAGCATCATTCCTTTTGTATGATTGCAGGAACAATGTGAAAAGCAGCTGATAGTTTTCATAATTCCGTGAATGAACAGAAGTGCACAAAAGGGTGCGTGATTTGGGGTTTCGTAGCTGTCTGCAGAGGATCAGCACCTACAAGAGAGGTTCTGCATGGCCCCAGGGATAGAATTTGTGCCTTTACTTCACAGACCTCAGGCTGAAGCTCAGCTGGGCAAGTGTGCTGGATTTACAGCATTGACAACTTACAGGTGTGGAATCAGGATCCCCTAACTGGAACCTTGCAGGCACCAGAACCTCTCGGGGTTTGAATTCAAACAGGATGATATGATAGGAAAAGAAAAACGCACACACAAAAAAATGAGGGTTATCAAACCACAAGGCAGGAAAGGAAATATGTTGAAATGATGTCAACTGTGAAAATACCAAAGGTGAAACTGTGATAAGAAAAGTTAATAGGGATGCAAGAACAAGAAACAACCAGAGGAAAAGGCAAGCTGCTGGTCTGCAGGCGATCTGGAGTCAAACCCCTCCCTGTTGTAAGTGTGGTGCTGGTGGAGGCTGTCCCTGGCCATCATATGGGCTGGCCTAGGCTGCAGGGCATGGGGAGAAAAAGAGGGAGAAAAGAAGGCTGCAGGGTGCCCTAATTGCAGCCTTTCAAGTACCTGAAGGGAGCCTACAAACAGGAGGAGAATCAACTCTTTGAAAGGGTTGATAACAGCAGGACAAGGGGAAATGGTTTTAAGTTGAGGGAGGGAAGATTTAGGTTGGATGTCAGGGGGAAATTCTTTATAGAGAGAGTGGTGAGGTGCTGGAACAGGCTGCCCAGAGAGGCTGTGGATGCCCCGTCCTTGGAGGTGTTCAAGGCCAGGTTGGATGGGGCCTTGGGCAGCCTGGTCTGGTATTAAATGGGGAGGTTGTTGGCCCTGCCTGTGACAGGGGCGTTGGAGATTCATGATTCTTGAGGTCTCTTCCAACCCTGGCCATTCTGTGATTCTGGGTGCTCATCATCAGGCTTTGTGATGTGTAGGACCTTGAGATGCACTACAGAGGTGGGGGGGAAGAGAGGGTGGGTTTTCCTCATGACAGACTGCTCTGTTTGGAGTCTTCTTTTGTCACCCTGCCATCTCATCTCCTCACCACCCCTGAGGGCACGAGCATGGGACACTGGAGGAGACCCCCAATGGGTGCAGCCAAGGTCCTCCAGAACTGTGGTTGTAAAACGGTGACCATCCTGGGGAGATACTGCTGAACCTCAGCAGGGACTTCGGGCCTGAGGTCAAGGCAGCCCCCAGTCTTGTTCCTGGGAAGCAGGTGGACCCAGTTCACTCATTTAACACAAGAGCCCAGCTCCATTGCAAGCCCTCTTCATTCAATACTGCTCCACCTGAGAGAAAGTCTAAAGTGAACAAATGTGTCTCAAAACCCATCCCAAGTCCTTACGCTCGAGCCTTGCACAGGGATTGTTACTTATAATGAATATTTTAGGCTTCCTTCAGAGGCAGCTCTGTGCCCCTGCTGTGTGCTGTCTCCCAGGAAGAAGCCACATTAGCTACTTTGGATATTCAAATGCTTGATATATGGTATCTGTTCTATGGAAAAGTGCCTCAGGGTGAAATGCGTTTAATAGAGAGAGGCTAACATGGTAGTGATTTATCTCATTTTGGTAAGTTCATGCCTGTAATTCAATAACCCCATGAGCTACACTTAACTGTATTCAATAAAGATGATCTAAGGGTGCTGTTCATGCAGGTGAAGGATTCAAGAACTGGAGGAAAGGATGTTAGAAATAAATGGACTTGAAGTAAACAAGGAGCTCAGGCAGAACCCTTCCCCATGATGAATGTCTTGAGCATCGTTAAACCCGTACAAATGGCTCAGCGAGAGGCAGAAATTTCTTCCTCCGAAAGGAAAAAGCTGTGCGAGAGACTTTCGTTAAAGAGCAAATACCACGTTATGCTCCAGCCGTGACCCAAATCCTGCAGCAGCACTTTGCAAGCTGTCATCATGTGGAGCACTCCTGGGAGAGCGTGGTGTATCATCACGGAATGAGGATGTGCTGCAGCGGGCACAGGAAGCCTGGTTGCACGCAGCCAGAAGAAAGAGAGGTGATAGCCCACGGCTTTATTCTGGATGTGCTTTGGAAACCTTTAGACAAACAACTGGAAGCACAAAGCAGACAATGCCGCATGCAAACGGTACAGCAGCATGACAAAGAAATACGGTACCTAAACAGCTGCTCAGGGCTGTAATTGCTCAGTTTGAATGTAAACCCAAAATAAATAGCATTGGCAGCTGAGTCACACAATTGCAGACCTGAAGCTCTTCAAAGTGAGCTCTAAAAATACTTTGTGTGCTTTAGAAATTACTGGCTGCATGCAGAGAAAATGGGCACTGAAAGCGAAGTACCGCGGCATTGACTGTGGCTGTGCAAAGGACTTTCAAATAAGGTGTGGCTGCCGCTGGTGTGCAGGGCAGTCTGGGGAGAAGAGCCGGTGGGCACAGATCCCTGCTGCCCTAAGTGGGTGCACTGTCACTTGTGGGTCTTGGTTCCTCCTGGCACCAGGGACACCCTGCACAGTCTGCTCTCACTCGGCTGTTGCTGCTCTTCCCTCACCATCACCAGCGAAGGGAAAGCTCAGCCCAGCATCACTGCTACCAGTGCTGGAATGTGCTGCCTGAAACCCAGTGTTCAGTGTGGCCTCCACAAATGGGAGGTGCTGGGAGACAAGAGCATTTCTGGACTTCATACACAGCAAGTGTAGTTGGGCATTGGAGCAGGCTGTCCGGGGAGGCGGTGGAGTCACCATCCTTAGAGGTGTTTAAGAAATGCACAGATGTTGCACTGAGGGATGTGGTCTAGAGCAGTCACAGCTGTGGGTTGATGGTTGGGCTAGATGATCTTCTCGTCTCTCCAACCTCAGTAATTCTGTGATTCTGTAAGGAAGGAGCCCTGTTGTACCTATGAGTTGAGCTGCACCTTATTTGAGTTTCCATCATGAGCTGTACCTCATTGTAGGTGCCAAAACTCTGCTTCTTGGCCAAAAGCCTGGGCAAGTGGGCATGGAGTGGTGAGGTGGTGCCAAGACCCACAGACGTGTGCTGCAAGGAGGAGATTCTCCAGAATGTGAGGAGACACATGGGGATATAGGGCTGCCCAGGGAGGTGATGGTGTCACCAACCCTGGAGGTGTTCAAGAAGCATTTGAATGTTTTACTAAGGGGCACAGTTTAGTGGGGAAATCGTGGTGGTAGGTGAATGGTTGGAGTGGGAGATCTTGGAGGTCTTTTCCAACTGTGATTCTATGATTGTATGACCCAGAAAAAGCCCCTCTAGCCCAGACGTCTCTTGACCCTCAGCCATGTCCCTCTCCCAGGCCACAGCCCAGCAGAACTCTCTCTGTGACATTCTCCTTAGCTCTGGCTGCTTGGGGTTTTCCAGCATTGGCTGCTTCTTACTTCACACCCAAGTGATATTTTAATGGAGTGAATGACCTGCCTCTTCTCAGACCCTCACAAGGATCCTGGGCATCCACAGCCCTCTCAAAGACCCAAAAGCCAGTGGCAGGAGTTGTACTGAGGAAACGGTGACATTAAAGCTTCAGCCAAGGCTCAGCTGGACATTCCATTTGGCTGTGGTCACCATGGCTAGAGCACTGGAAGATTTTCCAGAGCGTGTGGCAGAGCTGACCACTCTGTTTTTCCTGCTGCTTCCAGAAGGGACTTTCCTAGGCAACAACTTCATCTATATGACTCAGTGAGGCTGTCCCCATCCCTCACCCTGTGTGGGACACTGGTCACCAGCAGCACTGTGCTTGAGCCTCTGCAGTACCCAGGGAGGATAAACCTGGCCCCACTGGTCCCACCTTCTCCAGCCCAGAGGCTGCAGGAGCCCAGAGGCTCAAGAAGAAGCCCAGATGTATCCCAGAGAAGGGGTAAAATGTGTGCAATTTGAACTGTGCTTGTCGGGGGGGAAGGATGATGAAAGTCAGCAGTAAAACCCAAAGGAACTAGTGTGAACTCTGAGCCCAGGACAACCTCCAAGTGCTTCTCTGGGTCATTTTTTATGATGTCCCAAGTGTTTTGGTAAGTACATTCTTCTCAGCTGATTCAAATACAGAATAGGATCAATGTGTTTTCCTAAAGCTTTCCAAATAGGTTTTTGAGCAGTTGTACAGGCAGGAGGGGAATGACGAGCTTCCACAAAGGCCCTGGGAGGCAGAAGGCTTCTGGTCTGTGTTGCATTTATTCCACAGCCGCACAGAAAACAGCTCGTTGAGTAATCTTTTCCCCTTTGGTTGTCATTCTTTTTAGTTGTTGAAATGTTTGTAGTTTCCGTTTGCATAAAACACTCTCCTAATGCTTTTCACAGCTGCCTCTTCAATCAAAATCCACCAGAATACTCAGTGTTGTGTCAAGCACTGATCTGCCACTGCTGTGAATGTTCTTCTTTGGACACTTCACACGCTTCTGTTCACAGAGCATTTCTGTTTGCTGTTTCGCCCCTCCACATTGCAGCTATTCTGCGCCTTCTGTTGCCTCCCAGCCCTGCACAGAGGTGCCCAGGGAGGTGGCAAATCTCTCTCCTAACACATCTGAATACACCAATCACTATAAATATTCAGTGCAATAAAACCATGAATGCAGGATGATTAAAAAGTTGTGGTTCCCCCAGCAACCTGAACTCACTGCCTCTCGCACACCAAGGCTCAGAGATTACCGCTCTGCCGTTGCACGAATGCCTCCATCTCGCTGCACCGAGGCTGCAGCCGGGCTGGGGTTGCCATGGGAATGGAAGGTTGGATTTTGTGCTGGTGTGTGGATGTAAAGAAACTCACCGGTCCTGTAATGGCCTGTTTTAATGCTGCAGCGACCTGTGTCAGTGCTGCTGCTCCATGGTGCCTGGCTGGATATGCACTGAATCAGTCACAGGATGGCTGAGGTGGAAGGCAGCTCTGGAGGCCACCTGGCCCAGCCCTACTCCAGCAAGGGCACCAGAGCAGGGTGCCCAGGGCCACATCTGGGCAGCTTCAGGCGGTCCCCAAGCAGGAGAGCCCACAGCCTCTGGGCAGCCTGTGCCAGTTCTCAGCCTCCTTTGCCATGTTGCTTGGAGCGCTGCAGCTCAAAGCTTCTTCCTTGCTCTCTTCCTTAGTCCTGCAGCCCGCAGATGCTTGCCTCTGCCTGGTGCCTCCATTTCAACCCCCCTGTCTTTTGTCTTTCCCAGTACCACTGTTCCCAGAGCACTCACATTTTCAAAAACGTGACTTTTTTTCTTTCTCAGGCCACATTTCCTGATGCATCTTCACAGACTGCCTGCAGTTTTCTCCTCAATTATCCCCAGATCAATTCTTTTTTTTTTTTACTTCCCTCTCTTTCTTTTCACACTACTGCAGCATCTCTTTTCAGATGAAGGCTCAGCAAATCATTTCTATCAAACCGTACATGAAGAATAGAATGAATATTTCAGCATTTCCAAAACTCGTAGATGATTCTACGATCCCATCTGAGATGTTTGCTCAGGGCTATCCATGACTGTTCAACAAACAGCAAATGATCCCTGTGCCACTCAGCCACCAACAATGCAACACTCGGCCTGCTTTTTGCAAGGGAGCTCTGTGAGTAATGTAACTAAAGGACAGCGAGGAAAGGAGCAAACACCAAGTGAGAGCAAGGTATGAATTTTGAGAGGGTAATTAGCTTTTAGGAGATCTCATCCATGAGTTCTCCGTCACAGTGGGGCTTTTATCAAGATGGAGTATCTTTCCCACTCAGCCACAAATTGCGAGGATGGATGCAGGGATCACTGGCTGTGAGTTTATGACTGTGCTATACAGGAGGTCAGATAAGATGATGGTAATAGCCCCCTATGGCCTTGCAATTTATGACTCTATGAATTTCAAACTGTTCATTCGGTTGTAACGTTTGCAATTTATCTCAAATTAAATGTCATCCGGTAGGTGAACAGAACCAAGCCACCTGACTGGGGCAGCCCTGGCTGGGGCGAGGCAACTGCCAGCACACAAACCACAATTTGCTGTGAGCTGCTCTTCAGCCACCACAGCCCATTTTGGAGGAGTCTTCCCCACAAAGAAATTGCCAAGGCCCAAATGTTCCTTCTCAGTGGGACCTCGAGTGGAAAAGGTGCGTGGGCAGAATACTGAGCTTGAGCAAAGTGTGCGGTGATCTTCACAGATCTCTTTACAAATATTCCTCCTTTCCCTCCCTTTCCATCACTGCCTTCCCTAGAAGTAAGCGTTCTTCTTGCTCTTCCGCTTTTCTTTCTACATTTTCCATGTTAAATGATACTTTCAGTAAGACATGGCCACCTCTGCTTGCAAAGTGTCCCCAGTGAGCTGTACCATGACGATCAATCCAATTCCATAACATCTCTGTGGTTTATTTCCAACCATCATATTTCTTTACAGCATTATTCAGGGATCATTATTCCAGAATAGCAAATAACTTCTCAGTCTTTTTTTCCACCCATTTTTCTTATAACCTGAATGTGATCAGAGCTGTACCTTGTTCAGCCACATAGGTGAGAGGCCAGGAGATCCAGTTTAAATGTCACCCACAGGGCAGGCAGCAAACAGTGTGTGGAAAGGGGCCTTTGTCCTGGGGAAAACACGCTGCGTTGAGCTGTTTCCTTGAGCTGGGAGCCTTGGGAACTCCTTGCAAATGGGGGTCCAGGGCTTACAAATAGCTATCCGACAGTTTCTGCCTTGTTTCTGTCGTGATTAATGTGCCTGAGAGATCAGGGATTTGACACCAAAAGCTGTATGGCTGGCACGGGGCTTGCACACCAGCCATCACAACACCACTAATCATATGCAATTTCTCCTGGAAGCGCTAGAGGGAAGACAGGTGAGCAGTTCCAAAGTGATTTGTTTATAACCCACCATCCCCTGTGTTACTGGGAAGTCAGGAGCTACACTGTTTTTCCTAAAGATTTCACCCATGAAGTCATGTAATTACATAAGAAACACAGTTTTAATTTTTTTTTTTAGAAGGGAGATATTCAGGGAAAACTTGTAAATGAAAGGTCTTAGCTATACTGGGATATCCTGATAGGAAGTGTGGCTCGAGGTGATTTAATCCAGGGACAATATTTATCTGATGAGGACTGTGCAAGGGGAACGAAGCATTAACTCCCAGCCCCCATTCACAGGACAAGGGCATTCTGTTAACACATCTAATTAGCTGTCCTATTAGCAGAGCTGCTGCTGGTGCTGTTGGAGAGGGCAGCTGGGAGTGCATCTGTGTGAGCTGCACAGGGGATGTGCTCCGATGCGCACAGCCCCAGGGCTGCATCAGAGCACTGTGCTCCCCTCCATTTTGTATGCTGCTGATGGTAACTCCGCAGAGCCTAGCTTCGGGGTGACTGCTCAAGCATTTGTGAAGTTTATGAAAATCGTAAACTGTGAAGAGCAAAAGAAATTTTCTACACTGAGAACAATCAATCACTGGAACAACCTCCCCAGGGTTGTGGCAGGATCTCCAGTATTGGAGTGTGCAGCGTGCAGTGTGCAGTTGCACAGGATGCTCCATAATCTCACTGAGGATCCTTTTTCCCCAAGACTTCGACCTGATGATCTTTCAGGATCCCTTCCAACCTGGGCTGCTCTATAATTCTCAAAAAGGGATAGCTCCTTTAGCCTATGGGCAAACAGCCCTGTTCTGCTCACACCCACAGCATCCCTCTGCAGGGTGAGGAGATGCCCTGAGGAGGGACCACAGTCACTCTGAGCACAGCTTTAGGGAAAAGAATGTTGTTGGATGTGAGCTGAAAAGGACTGGCTGGGAGCTCTGCCTTACTGCCTTACTTGCATGGCTGTCTTCAAGAGCCATGAACAGTTACCTCCTCTTCACTCATAAACTGAACAACTTTGTCATCCTCTTCCTGCCCTCAGTCTTCTCTGCTAGTGATTATGCCACTGTCTAATTTCCAGCCCATACTTATTCTGGGTCTCTCATGTTTGTGGCAGTTCAGTTCATGTGTTTTCCATCTATCCCCTTGTCTGCTCCGCAGCTCAGGTGGGCTTCCACCTCTGTCACTTCTGAGCCCAGTTGGAACAGCACAGGTTGGAGAGCTTGGAAATGAGCATGTTTGTGTAGTACGGGATCGCACCATAAGAGGGAGATGATTCCCTGTGGATTTTCTGGGGGACACGTAGCCCTGCCATGACCAGTGGGTGCCAGCATTTGGGTGGAAAAGTGGCTGATGGAAGCTAGAGAGATCTGGTAGAGAAATCCAGAAGGGGACACAGCTGGGAGACACATGCTCACATCAGGAGATGAGAGCCTGATGTCCTTCCAGTGCGTGAAGCCTCCAATGGAAGCACACCCGAATATTTTCCAGTCTACCTTCTGACATTCATAAAGATTTATTCTGAGAAGCCTGCTTATATTTTTTCAGATCATTATATTCCACTTCATGCTGCTTCATTTATTCCCAGGCCAGAGGAAGCCCTGGGACAGCCTCTGTGGGTAGTGCTGCCCCAAGCTCAAAGGAACTACAAGGGGCTGATGCTACAGGAGAGAAACATGGAGTGTGAGATTCTGCCTTCAGCCTCTCTCTGCTCACTCTGACTTATTAAGGATGCTGCCTGCACATGGGCAGACTGGGGCAGAGAAAAGGGCTCTCCAGGGAGCTGGGGACAGTGTCTGCCAAGCAGCCACCGAATCAAAGGCACGCGGTGTGGCTGCACGTCTGTGTGTCTGTCTGTACCCACTTGGCTCCTGTGGAATGAAAACTTTGGCTGTCTGAAGCACAGGAGCTGGAGCAGGATTTGTTCTGTGGGTCTGGGAAAAGCTGTTGTACCTGAAGGAGAATTCCAGGGTGTTTTAAATATGGTTCTTTGTAAATTAGTTTCTTATAGCTCCACAGTAGAAAAAACAAAATTTGTCATAAAACTTTAGCCAAGAAGTTGCATTTCTTCAAGAAGGAGCATTTCTCCAAGAAGGAGCATTTCTCCCAATATCTGAAGTATGTATTTATGCCTTATGAATCATATTTCTTGAACTTCATCAAAAGAAGGGGGAAAAAAAGGTCATCTGAAAAATATGTACCAGTGAGGGAATCTGGCATTATCACCCACGGCTGTCTCGAACAACAACCCTGTACTCTCCTGTGCTGTTCATTTCTGGAGCAGCTTTGAATTCAGCGACAAGGTGTAAGACACTTTTAAAAGTCTTCATTACAGTGCTGAACGATTCCCCACCTCCTCCTCTTCTCCTTTACACCTTCTTCTTTCTTCTCTCCAAGTCTTGCTGCAGGAGGTCAAGGAGCAGAATTACATCAACTTTCTTTTTTTCCTGTCCACGTCAGTCTCCTGAGCTTCAGACACTGTTTATGCCAAGACTGTTGGAAACTGGAAAGGGCCTGAACTTGGCAAAGCTCTGAAGTTTCTGCAAAAGCCTGAAGTCACTCTGAGGCATTCAACATGGTGCAGGGACATCTCCTCCCTCTGCTCCCAGAGATAATGTGTGTGACTTCCCAGGCCATGTCTGCCCATGGGCTCCTCAGTTTTGCCCATCTCATGCTTTGGACGAGGGATGGGACAGAGGGCAGAGCAGCATTCTGCTGCTGGAGGATACAGAGGAGACCTCTTTGCACGTCTGCGGGTATTCAGGGCTGCCAAGCCCTGGGAGGGTGGGAAAAGGGCAAAGGGGAATTGAGAGCTGCCAGAGAAGGTTGGATGAATGGGATCAAGAGAGCCTTGGAGAGTAGGACTTGGAGGACAGGGTGGAGAATGTATCTGTTGGGCTTGGTATCCCTGTGTTCCCATTCCACAAGAGCTTGTGTCAGGGAGGTAAGTACTGGCCCTGGGCAGTAAGAGCTGTGGCAGCAGTAATACAGCCCTCCAGTTCTGCACTGAGCACTTCCAGGAGAGGGAAGCATCCCTCCTCCCAGTTCTCAAGGAATGTCACACCAAAGCAAAAAGATGTGTCCATTGCACTATAGCTGCTAGCAAATTTGCTCAGGGTAATGAAGACTAACTCAGAGGTTAGACTAACTCTGCGCTTCACACAACCTTGGAGCTCCTACATGACATGATGGAAGAGGCAGCAGGACTGAGGTACCATGATATCACCAACAGAACTTCACATTTCATCTGTTACACCTTAAAAAGGAATGAAAACCGTAAAGTAGGCAGATTGAGGCAGCAGGGCACATGGAAATAACCAGCAATGACTGCATGGCTTCACATCTTTCTTTCCCTGAGGTAAGAGTGACACAAGTCTAATCTTTCCTGCAAAAGCTATCAGCTCTAAGTATTCCTCAAGGTCTTCAGCTGTCACTACTTTGACACCCTGGGAAAGGTAAGTAGTTCACTACTCATTAACTCATCAGAGCAGCTCCAGGAGCAACCACTCCCCAGGTGTGACATCAGAGGGACAACTGAGCAACAGGAGAGTGACTGGCAGTTTCCCACAGCTTTCTCTCAAAGCAAGACTAGGCGATGGGAGCTGTAACACTGTTTTGCCAAAAAAATGGGATTCTAGATAGGATTCTCCAGTGACCCTCAAAGAGAAGCAGCTTGGCAGGACACTCATCTCCTATGCAAAAGGTGCTGCTGATCTCTTCCATGCATGAGGTTACTCTCCAAATGGTTGCCTTGTTCTTCGGGACTCTCTAGTTCATGAGTAGTTCCTACTTCTTTATGCTGGGAGCAAATGAGGACATGAATCACTTGGGCTTGCCTTCCCATTACGATCAGGATGCCATACAATTGTGAGTACTTGTTCTCCATGCTACAAAATGGCATCACTAAGACAGCTCCTTTTCTAGTATATCATTAGAGAAAATGGCCGAGTGAGCAGTCTAAGAAAAAAATGATAAGACCATCCTGTTCCTCTAGTAAGCATCCACTTAGGTCACAGAATCATAGAACTGTACAACTGCTGTTGCTGGAAAGGACCTTAAAGATCATCTAGTTCCAACCCCCTGCCATGGACAGAGTTGCGACCAACCAGCACAGGCTGCCCAGGGTCCCATCCAACCTGGCCTTGAGCACTTCCAGGAATGGGGTATCCACATCTTCTCTGGGGAGGCTGTGCCAGTGCCTCACCACCATTCGTGTAAAGAATTCCTTCCTAATAAGTAAGCTAAATTTCCCTCTTCTAGTTTAAAGCCATGTCCCTTTGTCCTATCACTATCAGACTGTATAAGAAAGTTGGTCTCCCTCCTACTTATTAAGCTCTCTTCAAGTACTGGAAGCTGCAGCAAGGTCTCCCCAGAGCCTTCTCCAAGCTTAGCAAGACCAACTCCCTCAACCCTTCTTCACAGGAGAGTGCTCCAGCCCTCTGATCATCTTCATGGCCCTCCTCTGGACCTTTTCCAACAGTTCTGCATCTCTCCTCTGCTGGGGGGGGGATCCCCCCAGATGGAGGATGCAGTACTGGAGGGGGATGGTACTCCAGATGGGGCCTACCAAGGGCAGAACAGAGGGGAATAAACCCCTCCCTCTCCCTGCTGGCCTCCCTGCATCCCTTTTGATGCAGTGCAGGATACAGTTGGCCTTCCAAGCTGCAAGAGCACACTGCTAGCAGATCCATTGTTTTATGCACAAAGCTGAAACATACTGATGGAAGAAATAAGGGTGATTGCACCCATTGGTGCAGGCAGAGCAAGCCTTATCAGCTGCCTCTGACAAAAGGGAAAGAAGTTCTTTAGCCCCCCCAAAATACATTTGTTTTCACAAGTATATTTTTATTTTAATTTCCAGGTGAATATCCATTGAAATCATCTCTTTTCTTCCAAAAAAAAAAAGAGTGTTAACAAATTTCTACCCAGAAACAAAAAGGAATGTGAAGTCGATATTTTTTCACCAAGCTGTAGTGTTCTGATTGAATTCTCCTTTACAGCTGTGCCCTTGGCCCAGTTATAGAATCATGGGAGTTGCTCAATAGTCACCAGCTGGACTGGGGCTCCAGTGACCCTGGACTTCATCTTATGTTTGTGAGGAAACAGTCAGCATGACATTAGCTTGATTGCAGTGGAGTTCACACCTCAACCTGTCACTGCAAATGCTGGTCAACGTTCTCCTTTACTGTTGAGATGAGAGGGATCTCTACTGGATTATTTAAGTAGAAAAGTATCAGGAATGGTGTGGTCAGCAAGACTAGGGAAGTCATCCTTGTGTACTGAGGCACTGGTGAGGCCTCATCTCGAGGTCTTGTGGTTGGACTCGATGATCTTTAAGGTCTTTTCCAACCTGAGCAATTCTATGATTCTATGATTCTACAAATGTCTACTTTAAGATGACTACATTGTCCACAGGAGCCAGAGACTGCCTTGACCATAAAGGCAGAACAGGCAAATCCTCACAGGAGAACTCTCAAATGCTCCTAGATGATTCCCCACACACAAACTCACTCTGTCATAGCAGTGTAAATAGTTCTGGAGTACAGGGCTTATGAGGAGCAGCTGAAGGAGCTGGGAATGTTCAGTCTGGAGAAGAGGAGGCTCAGGGGAGACCTTACTGCTCTCTACAACTACGTGAAGGGAGGTTGCAGTGAGCTGGGGGTCGGCCTCTTCTCTTGTGTAACTGGTGATAGGACCAGAGGGAATGGTTTCAAGCTGAGCCAGGGGAGATTTAGGCTGGATGTTAGGAAATACTGCTTTTCTGAAAGAGTGGTCAGGCATTGGAGTGGGCTGCCCAGGGAGGTGGTGGAGTCACCGAGCCTGGAGGTGTTCAAGGAATGTTTGAATTCTGTGTTGAGGGACGTGGTGTAGTGAGAACTATTGGTGATGGGTGGATGGTTGGACTGGATGATCTTGAAGGTCTTTTTCAGTCTTGGTGATTCTGTGATTCTTCCAACACTCTGAGGACACCGTGCTAAGCCTGTGTCCTTCCAGATGAGCTAAGATCTCTGAGATGGTTTTCCTTTCTTTTGTTCTCATTTCCCCTGGGAGAGGACATTCTTATAAATGAAGCTGTTTAAGCCTTTCACAGCCCCAAACTGTGGCTGTGATTTGACAATAACCAGTCCATGTCTCCTGTGGATGGTGTCAGTTTCTCTTGATGTTATCTGGTTGGGGAGAATCATAAAGATGCAAATTGCCCTATGATATCCCCAGAGAAACATCGAGAGATGCTGTTTTCTACCCTTTCTGTTCACACAGCCCACTAAATAGGGTACTGCCATTTTGAGTAGCAGGATACAGACTTTCATGATAACTGAACAATGTCTATGCCAGGCTCCATCTGGAGCAGCAATAGTCTGGAGCTCATGTTCACTTGTTGAACTGTAAAAGCAGTTGTCTAACAATGAAGTGGCCATTATAATCTTTGTTTGAGCTTTAGCTTCGCCTTGTGCAGTGGGTTTAAATTCCTAAGTGTGAGATATTTCCATCACTAACAGACAGAATACCAAGTCGTTCTTCTGTGCTGAGTGAACTCCCAATGACCCCAGAGGATGCTGTTTTGCTGCACAGCTATTTTACCCTAGGTATGTGCAGGGATGTTTGTCTCAATAGCAAATTAAATGCAGAATCAGCCCCTAAAAGATAGTTTAGATTCATGACAGAAAAGTTTGTATTTAATTGTGCTTGCTGACATAGAGACAAACCAAGCAAACTCTCTGGTAGCTGTTAATTAACAGCATTAGGTCATCTATAAAACTGCAGTATATCAATAGTGTGCAAGTTTTCTCTCACCATTACAGCACCAGAGCAGTGTGGTTTTGTTTTGGGTAAGAAAAAAGCGTCTTTCTAAGGTTGCTGTCTGTTAACAAGGGTTCTGCTAGTGCACAAAATTGGGTGAGCTAATTATTCATGCCTTTTGTTTGAAAATTTATACAACTAGCAAGTCAGAGTTTCTTTTCAGAGGGTTTGAATGGTATCTTTTCAAGAGGTCAAGGGAGGAAACTTGAAATAATAGAGCAAAACCAAATCAGAATCCGCTGCTTTCAAGTGCAGCCAGGGGTTACAGTAGCTTGAATGTGATTTGGGAACTGAGGAATTTCTCATTGCCTGAAAATGGTGTAGTAAAAAAAAGGCAAAGATAGAGGAGGGAACTTATGAATAGAAACAATGAGGTGTTGCATGGGCAGCTGATCATATCTCTGCAGTTAGGACCTGATTCTTTCTGGTGCTTGAAGCTGGGTTATGCTGCAGATGCCGTTTTGTGCATTTATTCAGTTAGGGCCATAGCCTTGCAGATGGAACAGTTTTTCCCTTTGGCTTCATCCAGGGGTATAATACTCTGTTTAGCCCATGTAGCTTCTTTCTTTTTCTAACACAGCAGTCAACACGAGAGTGCTTTTAAATTCTGGATGCAATGTTCCAGCTAACAGCTGGGAGGGAATTTCACAGCCATTAGCCAACCTATGGAAATCCAAGTAGTAGAACTTACGGACACACAGAACCCATAATTCTCTGAGCTGCATGCTGTCAGAAGGAATTCATACACATTTACTGCGGAGGTGTCAGTCAGGAAATGTATTGTGTCTTTTTAAACTAGCCTTTTCAAAATATGACTATTTCTTTCTATTGTCTGTGCATGGTTGTTTTGTACAAATGAGTGCTGCAATAACTCATCGCTGCTGCAACAGCTCCGCTTCATTTCTGCCTCTTCTCCACTGTCCTGTCCCCAGCAAGGGTGGCTGTCTCACCCTCCTCTGTAGATTTCAGCACTCATCCATCCCCTGCCAGTGTCAGTTACTGCAGTGGCTCAGCAGAGAAGCATTCCCTGCTTGCTTGGACTGCAAAAAATCTCTTTGGAGCATGGGAAGCATGGAGTGCTGGGTCTTGCATGCCTGACACATTTCCTACTGTCGTTTTCAGTCTAACTGACCTAGAGATTTCACCCCAAGGTGTCAGCCAAAGCTGACCATGTTTATTCAGCTGTGTTAATTTTCCTCCCCAGCAGTGCTTCCAAGCTGCAGCCCATTGGTACTGTTTGGATTGCTTTGTGCTATCAGAGAAATACAAAGCCTTCAGAAACTCTGCTCTGCTGACTGTGACATTTGCTGGAGGGGAGGAGAAAGAAAACAAGACATTATTTAAATGGGTATCTGAACTGAAAGTATACAGAAATTCACATGAACTTCACAACTTTTTTTGTGTGTGATCAATTATAGGTGAAGTATACAACAGCAATGTTACCTTGTACAGAGACCAGAGGAAATATAGTCTGTAGATCACAGAATCACAGAGTCATTAAGGTTGGGAAAGGTCTCTAAGATCATCCAATCTGACCACCAACCATCCCCTCCAAACCCACTAACCACGTCCCTGCATGACACATCCACACAGTTCTTGAACACCTCCAGGACTGGTGACCCGACCACCTCCCTGGGTAGCTTGTGACACTGCCTTATCACTCTTTCTGAGAACAGATTTTTCCTAATCCAAATCCAAAATGAGCCTCTCCTGGCACAGCGAGGCCATTACCTCTCATCTTGTGTGCTGAGAATGGAGGTCCTGGCTGTTTTGTTATTTCCATATTTGATAGTCATTCCTCAGATGGCAGGTAGCCAGGCCATGAAAGACCTTCTGCAGAACCTTAGATCAAATAATAAAACACAACTCCCTTGAGTGATAGCAAAAAAGCAGTAAATATGTAGTGCAACTGTACAGAGTGTCAGAGTGATCAAGACAGTTTTGGTTCCATTTGTTAGCATTTGTACATGCTTTATATATGTTGTATATCCTTTGAAAATAGCTTGTCATGTTTTGTCATTGAGGGCAGTTTCATTGGGCTGCTAAACAATTCTGTACTATTAATTGGTCATTAGTTTGAATACTCTTTGGGCCTGGTAATATCCTGGGAGAAGAGGCTGAACCCATCTCATCCCACCCTCCCTTCAGGCAATTGGAGAGAGATAAGGTCTCCCCTGCGCTTCCTCTTCTCCAGACCAAGTAATCCCAGTTCCCTCAGCTGCTCCACATCAGATTTGTGCTCCAGATCCCTCACAGCTTCATTGCCCTCCTCTGGATACATTTCAGGGCCTCAATGTCTTTCTTGCAGTGAGGGACTCAAAACCAACTATCGATATTTATCTGGCTTTCATTTCTAATCTGAGTCCCAAATACTCGGCATTTGTCTCTGTACCTGCAGCTCAATTTCTACAGACCAGACCTGCTCAGGGGAAGAGCTCTCTGCACCTGGACAGGACAACATGACACAGGGATGGTGGGACAGTGCTTCATCCCTGTCTTCTAGGAAGGGCACTATGTTCTATGAGGCTGAGATTAAAAACCATATTTGGGCTTCATTGGTAAAACTATTTGCAGTCTTCTAACAGAAAACTGACCTTATCTCTTTCTGGGCAAATGCAGCTTTGTCCTACCAGCAGTGCCTTTGTTGATTCTTGAGTTGGGATCAGAGGAGGCAGACAAGGGGAGGAAGAGGTACTAATCTGTAGTTATCACAAATATTTGATAACGTAGCTTACAGATGCTATAGAACCTTCACCCTGAGGTGCAGTTGGTTCCCTGAGGACTGCTAAACACCTGCAAAAGCACCTCTTAATGCCAAATGCTGGTGGAAACTTATCCTTAGCAGGCTTAAGTCTCTTTTCCCCAGCCTCCTTTCTCCTCTAGGAATTATTAGCTGAAATGTCACCCATTATTAGCAAACCTGAACTATCACTCTGTCTAATCCCATCATGCCCCCACTGGACAGGAGCCTTGTGAAACAAAGCCTTCCAAACCCATCCAAATTGCAGCCCAGCATCAGAATTTTGCACGTTCTGAGGGTCAGGCTGTGTTCCACTGAGAGCTGTTGTTTCAGCTGTTTGGTTTGGGGTTTGGTTCGTGTGGATTTCACAGTGTCTTCTGCATTTCCCGGCTGCTACGGAGCTGGGAGCTTCCTATCCAAGGAAGTATTGACCATAGCCAGAACATAAAGCCTGCCAAAACAGGCATCTTGGTAACAGATGCCTGATAAGTATGGAGCAGCATGGGCCACACCTTACCCTGAAGGAACCACAGCAAAAGTTCCGTTTTAGGATATGCTAGAAGAAGGCATATTGTATGTATGAAATGACTTCAGGGTGTAAATATTGGTAATAAAAAGGGAAAGATTTTTAGTTCTGTTATACTGCAGTGAGTTAGGATATGGGTAGCACTTTGCTAGATTTATTCCTGACCAATTACGCAAAGATTACTGACAGATGCTGCAGCTTTCTTTAAGAAAATAATAAAGCAAAATAAGCATTTTGTGCTACTAGATTTTTTAAAGCAATCTCTCAAGTCAGTCTGTACTGCTTTCTCTCTTTTGTGCCATTTAATGGCAGAACAAGATAGCAATACATTTTGAAAAGCAGCTTCAACAAAGAATTGCTCTGCAAACACAACTTTCCTTAAAGAAAATTAATTTGTATTTTTATTTAAAATGATACACAATGGTCTATTCATCAAAGCATGTGAATAATTTTCTAATATCAATTAACAATGAGCTATCTTTTAATTATATCATCTCAGTATTTAACACTGTCGGTCGTATTAGCTTTACAACACCTTACCAACCTTACTCTTGACAAATAAATACAAATTCATAAATGTCATATCAAGCAGCCTGACTGCCCAGTCTAAGCTGATATCCTTTAGCAGATCCCAAGCCTTTATTGACCCACTGTTCAATGAAATGTTGCTATTAATTGGTTTTAAAAGAAATAAATAATTTACATTCCTATTTCTGTTTTACCAAGTGAAGTGGATTCCTCCATGGTGGCCTGTCAGGAGCCCTTCTTACACACATCATCAGATTTAGAAAAAACTTCTCAGATGAACAGTGGTGATGCTGAAGAGCACAGCCCTGTCTCTACCATATTGGATTACAGTTCTTCATGGAGTCGGGTGAGAGCTATAGCCTGCATGCCTCCCTGTCTCATGATGCTGCAATGAGAAGACAGACATGGGATGTAAGGTAGATTTGGCATTGCCACATAGGTCTATTTATAAGCCCAATGGATAAAACAATATTTTAGGGTAAAACACAGACTCTTCAAAAAGGAAACTATTTTCACAGCACAAGAAAATTGTTGAATCATTGAATATTTTTTCTCTAGTGAAAAGATACATTTGAGCTAAGGAAAAGAAAGATGATGGAGCACAGAAGAGGAAAAGTGTAACTATTTGAATGCAACACTCCAGGTGACACACTACAGTGCAGAGGTACAGGAATAATCTGGGAGCCAAGTACAGTGTCATGGATCCTGAGCAATTGCGTGTGGGCCTTGAATAACGGCATTGCAGCAGAGCTGAGTGCTCCCCTTCCTCAGGTCTTTGATGACACAAAATACTGTTTCTGGAAGGAGTCGCTGATGGGAAAACTCAGTAAAACCTATAGCACAAATCAAAACAAATTTAAAAAAACAAAAACCAACACCTTTGGATTTGGCAGATGAGGTTCCTACATGGATTTAAGCAGTATCTTAATTAGAAACAGACCTTAGCCTCTAGGCTCGAGAAGCAGCAAACATCTCTCATTGTAATCCTACCTGCAAGGCTGTGTGCAGTGACCGTCTTTGCATACATGCCTCCCTCCTCAGAGGTAAGAGGCGATGCATATTTTACTTGAGGAAGCAGTGAAGTAAAACGTTCAGCAGAGAAATGGCCTCTTGTTGTGTGAGGGTACGCTTTCCAAGCTCATTCAGCGCTGGCACAGATTATACACTCTCAAAGGAGCCTTAGACCGCTCTGGGTAAAGCCCATCTATTTAACCCAAATCATCTTCAGACAGTTTGATCTCGAAATATCTCTGAGATCCGTAATGGAAAAGTACATTTTGGAATGATAAATTGCAGGTCTCTGTTTTGTTTGCTAAAGCTATTTATTCAGCTACTTGAAAATCGCATACAACAGGTTTGAGTCATTGCTGAACAGCTGAATTATAAAATTACTGATCTAAAGGCTAATTGCACTGAGGGTTTGTTATGTCAAGTTTTATTAGATGCGTGTGGTTTATTTGTTGCCTGATACAAACAAAAATGATTTTTTGTGGCACTACCCACTCCTACCTTGTACTCACTACCTCTAAGGACTTAAAAATGGCTGCTGCAATAAAATTTTAAATATTCTTGCTGTAATCTCTTGCTTGAGGGGCTAATGCTGCTAAACACAGAGGGCTTTGTGTGTAATGAGGGATGATCCACAAGAGAAGAATTGGAGTAACAATACCGTTATCACCAATTGCAAACCTCTTCAGAATCATGTTTGGCAGTTAATTGTAGGTTGTCTGCAACTTCCCTTCTGCAGCTCTGAGTTCACTGTTTGAACACACAGCCTTAAATTACAGGGCAGAGAGAAAGATGGGAAACACAAGTAAAATGCATGCACACTGTAAAGGCATATATACCGCATGCAGGGGGTAGCTCCCTGTTCCCACTGACTATCCTTTCCTCATTAAAATTCCCCTTTAATTCTCTTCTTCTGCAAAGGATTTAGGAGCTAATCTGCCAATGAAAACTTTTTAATTTGCTAACAGCTGCATTTTTCCACAAGTAACCTGAAAATTTCTGCAGCAGACAGATTTGGTATCCTCTTCACCAGAGGGTACTGTTTCTCCCAAAGACGTCCTCTCATTTCATTTGCTATTATCCTTTCCAGTTTGCCTGTGGCCTAACATTTTCTTATTGCTGGACTTTCAGAGGCACCGAATTCCCACTGAAGCTCTTGCTGTTGGGTGAGACTTGCACATAGCAGCTTTGGAAATGCAGTGGATTATTTTGATGATTTCAGAAGGAGCTGCTGGAATTTTCTTTACTGAATTAATCTATTTCAGCAAAGGTTTGGAAATTTCTAAGGAAATGTTGGAAGTGCTGAAATAATAAGGGGAAAAACAACTCCATGAAATCTGGTTAGCGTTACAGGGAGGAGTAGCCTGAGCAGTTCGGGCTACTTTCAGTCAGCCTGCTTTGGACACTTTTCTCCAAGCAATAAAACCAGCACAGTAAGGAAGTGACTTTGCCTTTGTGGGCATGAAACTGCTGTAATTGATCCTGCATGTCCAATATCATCAGGGGATTTCTTCTGCTCTGTGATTCTTGGCTGAAGACCATTTTGATAAAGCATGCAGTAGCTTTGCCATCATGCAGAAACAAAGATGCTGGTTGTTTTTCAGTCATCCTATCATACTCAAATCTTGGGAAAGCAAGAAGAGAACATTAAAACACACTAGTGTGTCAATGGGAATCATCCGTACACATTGCAGAGACGTGTGAAAGAGTAATGTTTCTTGCAGGAATTAGCAATTTATACCAGAGTGGGTATTTATGGCCTCAGTGAAGGTGCTGCTCCAGCTGAGTGGCTGTAACGTGTGCTCTGTGGCTGCTGAGTGTTTTTTCCCTCTCTTACTCACATTGCTCTGGGAGAATGATGATAATGTCAGTGCCTTCAGGTGTCTGCTGTGCAAAGCTGTTGGCAGAGAGAGAAATCAAAAACTGCCCAAGTCTCCAAAGCATCATGGATTTATTGCATGTGTTAAGCTCAAAATGTTGCTATGGGCACAAAGAAAATGCACTTCACATGCAGAACTAAAACTCAGTTGCTTGCAAAATTCAAAACCAAATGATCTAATCAAAGAACTATTACTATTCTTGATCTAAGTACTGCGAAGAAAGGAAAAAAAATAATACGCAGAATGCTACTGTAGAAAATATTTCAATAATAATAACAGCTAAAATTGTTATATCTAGTCCTAGTACACAGTCCAGGTTTTGCAGCCCGTCTCACTACCCTCATAGGTGCTAAGACATCTTCAGTTGTGAGTTCCTTGCTTTGTTGATGATTCCTTCCTCCTCAGTGACCCCCTAGGGTCACTTCTCTATGTGAACTTATTTCACACCTTGCTTTGCCAGGCTACCTTTTAACCAATTTTTATATATAGTACCTCTCATTTGTGTTAAATACCTGTTCTTTGCTCTGTTTTCCACCCCTGAAACATGCTTTGTTCAGCTTCGATGATTTCATTTCTTTGCCTGATCACTTTGTGTTGTTTACAGCCCTGGGCTCTGCTATTTTAGCCCTCGTCCTTTTTTCTTATAATCCCATGCCTACACATTGTGTCCTTTCTCCCAATTTTCAGGGTTTCTACTATCATGCCCAGCTTGCATTCCACTACAGAACTTCATTAAGGGAGTCGTAAATATTTTGTTCTTCGTAGAACAGCTATTTGTTTCTACTGTCGATGTAAACATGATGGTTATACTATGCAAAAATAAGCAAAATGAAACAGGAACACCCATCTGGCCATTTGAAAAACTGTGATACAGCCAAACAGGCTAAATAACAAAGCTCTAGGCAAGTGAAGGCAAGTTCAGACTAGCCTGATGAACCTCAGTCCTAGACCTCAAAAACTCAGCAGAAAGCCTACAGCCCACTGTGAGCAGCAGCAATGCTATATTTACAGGGCTATGGGGCTATAAGTTCAAGTACTTAATATCTCAGAGCCTCTCAGGAAAGCTTAGTACACGCAGATTTTGGCTAGTATAGAAAGGGTATAAAGCTGAGCTACTTAGACATCATCACTCTTTTGCTGTGTTGGCCTCCCCACAGCAAAAGCTCACCAGTGAGACCATTTAGGTGTACATATAGTTGCATACCACATATATGCTTATAATAACAACAAACTAGCAGTTAACAAGAAAGAATCTGATGGTCAGGTATTAAAGAAAACAGACAATATTTCTAAGATGAAAATGTGTTATGATTTATAAAAGGTCTAAGGAAGAAGAAATAGGAAAGCTGAAGGTGTATAAAAGCCCAGGAAATGAGGTTTTCTAATAGACAAAGTAGCTAAGGAACACAAATGAGAAAATGTTATTATCTTTTAATCCATTGATTTGCATTTCTGGACCAACTAGCTCAAAAATTTCTCCATGCTAGTATGTAGGAGAAGGACAGAAAAGGCATCAAAGGCCATTATTGCTCTCAAAGTGGAAATACAAGCACCCAGGGGGTCTAGCCAACAGAATAGTTAATAAAGAAGGAAAGGTCTCCAGGACAGACTCAAAGAACCTGGGTCAAGCGAGTCTTCTGCAAAGAAAAAGTTTCTTCTGCACAGAAATGGCAGCAAAGGGGCTTAGAAAGATTCTCATCCAAATACAGCATTTTAAATTTCACTGGAACTTCAGCACTGAAAAAGGCTTGTGGGAAGCTCTGGCAATTTGCACTGGAACTGTGGATCTGATCTTTAATTCAGGTTCCCCTGTCTCATTAAAACACCACACTTTGAGGGCTGGCTGGAACACGAGTATTTTCTCTTGTCAGCCATGTAATGCAGGTACATGAGTGACAGAATGGGTTATGCTTCAAGAGAGCTGTGCTGGCAAAGCAGACATTGCCAATTGCTGCGGGACCAGCACAGGTTTCAGGAGATGGCAGTTCTCTGTGCTGCACCCAAGAGTTGGACTTTATGTCAATACTTCATGCCAGAAAAGTTGGACAAGTTTTCAGGCACAGCTGGGCAAGAGCACCTTGTGCTTCTGCCTTTGGTATCCTGTGGCACAGCCAAGCCATGCCTGTGGGGGTGGAAAGAGAAGCTCTATTCAGCTCTTTCTAAAGAATGCTGGCAAGGAAAAGGAACTTTGGCTGGTGGAGAGCAGGGCACCCTTCTGAAGACAAAAATAAGTACTGAAAGGGAAGGTAATTATAAAGCTAAAGCAGCAGGAGTAATCTGGGTCTGTGTTGTGCCTTCTTGGAAAATTTTCAAAGCCTTTTTAAGCAGTTGGCATAAAGAGTTCTTATGGATATAAAAATCCCTTTTGAGAATTGTCTCCCATTTTCATTTTCAGAATTCATTCTTTTAATAGGAATATTGTACCCATTGAAAATGCAGGCTTGCTTGTTGGCCTGAGAGAACAGAGCTCAGACTAAGCAATGTCAGTAGGTGTCTCTGCGTTATTCCTGCCCCATGTTTATCACAACCCTACCTTGAAGAGAAGCCTCCTAGAGAGAAAAAGCAGAGCAGTTTGTAAGGCTGTTCCTTTGCCTTTCTGCTGACTATGTATGAAATGAATTATGGCTGTTGTAGTGCCTCTGATTGTGGTATTTGTTCAGAAGGAGCTGCACAGGGTCAATAAGCTAATTTAACACTGATGCAATAAAGCTAGATGACTATCATTTCTGGCTGGATTTAAGCCAGCAACCATGACCATGATGCAGGGCATTTCTCACTAGGAAAGCACTTCAGTGTATGTTACATTTCACACAAGTTTCTGCTCTACTGAAGCGAACGGGAGCTCAGCATGTAATAGATTCAAGCATATATATAAGTACTTCAAAAAATGCAGTTCTACCCATCGAAGACTAAAAGCTTCCTCTATGCCTTCCTTTATGCTCTGCACAGCTTTGAAGCTGGAAAGTCATCTTCATGAACCATCACTAGAACTATCTACTATCAGACTAAGTTGCGCTCAGCACTGTCCAGGCTGCTGCCACAAGATGTGCACAGGTCTTCCCTCTGCTGCAGCAGTCCCAGAGTGCTAAGCTGATTTCTGAGACAGCTGAAAGTAAATTAGAGCAGGCCTGAGGCTTCTCTACTCAACTTCAGTGCTCCTACTGGCTAGCTAGGCTCCTTTTCTTGCCAATGGATAAAGAGTAGGACATGAAGTTTGACTTCTACTCTGGCTCAGTTTTGGGAGCTGCTGGTGTCTTCTCCACTCCCAATGGAAGTATAACCAGACATGCTAATTAACTGAGCTGCCTAAAATCACTGACATGAGCATTCCTCCTGCGTTCCTATATGTGCTCCTGTGCCAAGCCCAGCTTGAGTAATCAATGCTTCTGTATTCCACCAGCAGTCTTTTAAGCTTTTCAATATCTTCTTTTGAATGTAATGTCTTTTTTATACTACTAACATGAGTGCATAATTCAATGTGTATGTTTTGGTAGTGGGAATCCATGAGAATGCCAAGCAAATCAATGAAGACTTAGCACATCTAAGTCTTTCCACACACGATGCCAAGAGGCATTTATGTATACCCTTTTATAGGGAGGAAGAAAAAAAAAGAGAGAAAAACTGTTTTATATATATATATATAATAAAATTTGATTTGAGAGGAAGAGTTTGCATCTGAATTGCATGAAATCTATTAAAATTTTGGCCTTCTTTAGACTAATAGGATTATGCCATTCCTGAACTGATTGTTTCCAAGCAACGATGCAGATTCTAGTTTGTGTTTGCTTATCTTTTTGGTTTGCTGCTATAGCAGAGAAGCTTCCAAAGATAGTCCCCAAACTGATGCTATCAGATGTTATACATAATTTCAGGACTATAGCACTGTTTAGAAAAAAAAGTTGCATTTATTCTTCCTTTGGGAATTGACCTAAAAGAACACATTGGGGCTTATTTAAAGTTACAAGCAAATGATTATTATTATTTTAAATAAAGGAAATTACCTAAGCTGCCATCAGACTGCCGTGCTTCAATATGTCATTTTCATTTGGATACAAAAACTTTGCTTTAGTCAAGGAGAATTGCTCTTTCTGAGGAATAAATCCTAAACTGTAGCTATTAAAAGGGCTGCAGATCTTCATGAACCACAGTTCAGCTATGTTCTTCAAATGTTTTCATGCATGGCTGTCTAAATCTCCTCTGCTTTACTAATTGAAATTTCCCTTCATGTATTATAAAGAAATGTGTGGCTATATAGCCTTGTGCAATAAATAATAAATAGCCAGCTGCAAATGACATTGCTATTTTATATCCAGAACCATCCAAATTGTGTGGAGATTTTGAAAAGTGCATTAAGGGTATTTTCTCTCTTTCCTGGCTGCTTTTGGATTTTATGACCCCATGGAATAAATATGATTTAGGAGCCACTGTCTACTATTTTGGCTTTCAAAAAGGTTTCCTAAAGAGCTCAGTTGCTAAATGTCATTAATGCATTTTATGTTAGAGTAGGAAAATTGTACATTTATACATATTTCAATATGAAGAAAGGGTTTTATAAAGTTCTCTGTCATCTACATAAAAAATAAAATGCAGCTCTGTGTATGTCTTCATTTCCATAGAAGAAACCTGATCACCTCAGAAGAGAAATACGTCAGCTATATAGTGGTGCAAAGCAACAAGACACAAAGTTTAGAAGTGGAAGTGAAAACACTATTATTGGTAGAAATTTTAGAAGGAGATCATTGTAGCAAAATGAGATTACACAACTGAGTGGAGTTCTGTGGTTTATATTTATGCATGTGTAAAGTGCTTTCAGATTATTAATAACCAGCTTAATTGCTTATACTCATAGTAACACTTCTGGCAGAGCACAAAGCACTGCAATGATCTGTCACTCCAGTTATTGTGTTACTGGCTGTAAGATCTGCTGCATTAGGCTTGCTTGGAGACTTGTGGTTAGTGAGCAGGCAAATGCAACCCCATTACTATTCACACCGTGGTATTACCAGAGATCTAATGAGGGATCGGAGCCCTGGTGAGCTAGATGCTGAACAATTCTTAAAATGGACAGCTTTCCCTTTCAGACTTCATAATTTAATTATATCATAGGAAGAAAAAGTAGAGCAGAAATGGAGGGCTATATTATAAGAGTTGTGACATTTCATATAATAAACACCAACCAGAGTCCATCATATGCCTACACCTTTCACAAGACCACTACTTGTGGAAATCAAAATATCTTGTTTATATATTGAAGACAGACAAATTCTTTGCTTTTGTACATCAGCAACAGCTGAAGATCTGCTGAGATTCTACCACTCAGAGCTTGGATGCCCAATGAGTTGCAGTCAAGATAAGTAAAACATAAGAGATCTGAAAATATCACGTAGGATGTGATGGCTTTCACTCTAGTTTGGCTCCCCGATTTTTTTAAAGAAGTGAGGCAGTGAGGAAAACATAGGTGTGCTTTAACATTTTTCATTCCTGATTTAATGTTTGTGCACAACAACTAAAAAGAACAATGACATGAGAAAGATGACATGTATACAAGTGAGGACAGAGTGGGGGAGAATGAAGCAGAGATTGATGTAAGGAGAGTAAGGCCAAGATGAAGACTTTTAAAGGACTTTCGAAAGGTTTATGAGCAAAGATGGAGGGTGTCCCAAGGGAAATTAGCAGTGCAATGACACCTAATGCCTGACTGTCTTTGGAGACTATTTCTTGCATTTGTTTAAGCCAGTTTTGTCACTGTCTTGAGCCTGAGGATGACAATTCCCATGCCAAAAAACGATTTGATATTTATATGCAAAATTACATTGTTTCTCAAAGGAGTGATACCATATTCAGAACAGTAAAATAAACTATAATTTGACAATTAAAGGAAAAAAAATGCAGTGAAAAATAAGGTAGGAAAAATGTAAAACTTAAAAATTAGTTTAAAATCATCAAGCTTGACTTCTTTAGCTCTGGTGTAGATCTGGAAAAAGAAACCAGTAATAGTGAGAGAGCTGTCTGAATATAAAGCAATTTAACAAAGAAAAAAAATGGACTGTTGTCCTTCCCCTTGGAAAGGCAGTAGGTTTTAGAAACTGGTTGCTTTGAATGGTCCAGAACTGGTTTTATTTTGTGCATGACATTGGCTGATGCTTCATATCTTGACAGGGTGCACACTCCTCTATTGGTCTCTCTTTTTTTTATTTACTTTCATTCATGCTGAGATCGCCTCTGTTCTCCCCCCTTGCAAAACTGCCAGCTGCAAGATGTGCAGCATTATAGGAAAAAAAAAAAACAACAACCCACAACCATTTTCAAATTGACCTTTTCAAAAGGCATGACGAGATAGGGAAAATAAAACAGAGGCTTAGCCATAAAACAAATGCAGTAAATGAAGAAGTGTCATAAAGCCCGCTGCCCTTCACGGCCGGCTCTGACTCAGCCTGAGCGCCCCGGTTGGCAGCGGGGGGGAGAGAGGCAGCGAGGCCCACCTGGCCCAGGCCTCGACGGTAGAGTTCGGAAAGCTTTCACTCAATAAATGCCCCCAAGGCAACCCCGTGGGATCGCCGCCCGCGGGGACAGCAGGGCCGCCGGCCGCGCTCCCTTCCCGCCGTCCTGGGTGGCGTGCCCTGTCCATGGTGCTGAGCGGCGGCCGCGTAGAACAGAGCGGGCGGGAGACAGCGGGCTGCGCCCTTCGCGCCCGTCCCACGCTGGGCTTCGTCGTCAGCAGAGGAATACCGAGAGGAGTGTTTTCCTTCAGGTTGCATATGCACAAACCCCGAATCGCTGCTATGCGAACTGTGCAACAGATGTTTTCCAGCCTGGATTTTCCTCTTTTAGCCACTCTAAGAAGCCAGGGAGATTAATTAAAGCCAGAGTTGCCGTAGGTGAATTGCTCTTCACGTGTTTGCAGGGGCTATCTCGTTGCTCCTGTTTATATCTTCATCAGTTGTTTACGCAGGATGGATGATTAAATCAGCACTCTGAAAATGGCTTCTGCTTTCATTTATTTACATTTACTTTTAATTTTTAGGATAACAGCAGAAATAATGAGAAACAGCGGGGAACAGGAAACCGATTGAGATTGATCGTTTTGTGCAGCCAGCTTGTGATGACCTTTGGGGAAAGTGGATATTTAATTTTTACTGATGTTGTAAAGGCACAGACAAAGTCCTGACCTTTCTGATCCAGGGTGACCACTATGAGCATCCCACTGAGAATTAATTACAATTGCCTGGAGCTGCTCCAAGAAGCCTTTATTAGAGTACTATAAATGTGGTAAAAGCGATCAGTATGTCTGGGAGAAGCTATTCCATGTGCCTGCTGTGATATCCAAAAGAAGCTCAGACTTGTCAGCTTGTTGTTTTGTTTTGCTGTTCATTAATAAGACTGAAACTGGAAAGACAGCATTAGAACCCCAGGGCGAGTGTTTCCTATCATTCTACTCTTCACACAGATACTTTTGTATTAGATTAAAGCACAGTAGATACAAATAGGCAGTACAAAAATCAAATATCCCCCCAAGACACAGTGCAGCTCTCTACTGTACAAAGCAGAATACAGCAGCTTCTTCTACTAGCTTCCTAGCAATGAAAAGTGGAAGTGAACCAAGAGTGCCACACAAAACTCTGAACAAGGAAGAATTTAAATTCAAGGTATGCTACAATGCTGTTGTATTTCAACAACCAGCAGAAAGCCAAGGCTATTAGTCACATGGGAATTTGCATTCCTTTCCCCCAGAGATCAGTCTAAAAATGGAAAATAAGATGCTCATAGAAACTTTAGGAAGAAGTATATCATACAGGATGCAATGATTTTGTCAGATACTTTGCCAAAAGAATTGGAATTCAATAAGAAGGTTTAAACAAGAATTGTAAAACCATCTACATTTGTTTTGGAGGAGGATTTAATTGGGAATGATGATGAAAAATCCAGAAGTAGATTAACCTAAAATGGAAAGGGCAGCCAAGTTACAGCAGATGTCTTTTTATTGTACTTTAAGTGCCTTATAATAGGGAAAATATGCTATGTAATCACAGTTGTTTCTAAACTGTCTTTTTTGGGGGGGTGAGGAAACGGGGAGTTGGAGGGGAGAAGGAAGGAGGGATAAGGTTTCCAATGAGGCACTGGTTGAAAAAGCAGAATCAAAAAGACATAGCTGCAGACAGTCTGTATTGAACTGTTTTTATTACAGAGTTCCGGAGTTTGGTTTGATGTATGGTAGGAAAGACAGCTGCCTCTGATTCCAGCTAAAACCCAGTGAGCAAACAGCCTCTATTTCTCCCTTCCACCTTGCCTTCTCAAGCATCTACATTTCATAAGGGCTCTGTCACTCTCTCACAAAGCTTTCCAGTAACCCTTGCTGTGGGTTCACTGAGATCTCTTTATTCCGACAGGTTTTTGTTCTAACTTGCTGTGATTGCTTTTCTTTCTCTCCTGTGTCAGTGAAGAGATCCTCCTTTAATGCTGTTATCCAAATAATAGATTTTCCTACACATGAAAAGCTGATGTTAAGATTTAATCAAAATTTCCCCTTCATTCCCTTAAAAGAAAATATTCTACCCAAAATGAGGCTGAGGGGTGAGGGAGTGAAAGATAGTAAAAGAGACAGGCTATCCTGTAAGACATATGCTCAATTTCCCAGCAAGGCTTAATTACGATTGGAAGTTTGCACTCCTGTTCCCTTTGACAAACCAAGTGCTGTGCTGTGCAATGCTCTTGCATATTACAGTTTGTGTGCACACAGGTAAGATCTGCTTGTGTATTATGGCAATTTTACATTACATTAATTGTGTATGAGAACAGAGACTGTAGATTTCTCCTCTGAAGACTGTAAGCATACACGTGCATTCCAGGCAGAGTGAAGAACCACAGAAAATGCTCACTTTCATGCTCCTTTAATATAGGTTTAGTCCTGCAAGTAATTGAGCTTACTGAACCAGGAGGTACAGGCGGAACTTCTAAATCTACACATTCTCAGCCAAAAGGCCCTAAGATAACACTAGGACAAGAGATTTTTTCTATTGGCAGTACCAAATGTATGACTGACATTTGAGGAGACTCACACCTCCTGCTCTGTGGGTACACGAGTGTGATTGACAATGAGAGGCTTCAGATAGAACATGCAAGATGGAGACTTAATGTGGTGTCTTCCTCTCAGCTCTGCATAATGAAATGTGCCATCGTGTTTCGAAGAAGAGAATTATTTTCCTCACTTTCTAAAGTAAAACTTGCTTGAAGTATACCAGTGTCAACCAAAGAACAAAATCTACAGAATTTAAATGCCAAAACTATGTGCGTAAGGACAATTACAGAATAAGTGTAATAAAACAAATCCAAGAAATGTGACATTTTGAATTTCATTAGAAAGAAATATTGCTGTTTTCGAGATTAAAAACGTGTCTACTTGCGAAAATAAGCCTTTCTTTCCTGTTTTCAAGCTCTACGTTTTAGACATCTGCTGCATCTCAACTTAGCTAATTTCAGTAACATTCCACACCATTAGGTAAGCTTATTGTAAGAAAAGAAGTACTAATTAAACTGTCATGATAATTAAACAGTTTAGTTTTATATTTATTTACAAAAAAAAAAAAAATCTCCAGTGACATATTAATTATGCATAAAGCTTTGCCTTGTAAAAAAGTTGGTTGGTTTTCAAATACACATCTCATCTCTATTTATTTTTAGAAAGCTCCTCTTTCAAACTGACAGCATTTCAACTATTTTAGTACTTTGACAGAGATCTAAATTTCCCTCTGATTATTTTTTCAGTATTAACACCAGGTGGCTTTTCTTTCCTTTGTAATGAAAATACAGCTACTTGTTACTTCTGAAGCAGCAAAAAGCTTCACTTTTAATCTTGGTCTTCATTCAGCCTTGCCCTATTCAAGTCACCTTCTTTTCCCAGAGGACTGCTCAGAAGATGAGTTCAGTCTATAACTCTCTGTATATCTGGAGCTCTGCCAAGGAACAAAACCTTTGGAGGGCTTATGGTAGAAAAATATTCTTAGAGCAATACAGCTCTTTGAGGGGAGTAAGGTGAATATTAAAACCTCCTGAAGACTGCTAATGTTCCAGTCTATCACAACAAATAGAACTGGCCAGTCTTTGCAGTGATAATATCATACTCATGATGTCAATGAACTCATTGCTCACCTTCAGGCTAACACTTCCAAGGAATGCAACATTGCCAGATATGTTACTGAGTGATACTAAGAAAGACTAGGAAAGTGATAATCTATCACGGAATCATAGAACGGCCTGGGTTGAAAAGGACCACAAAGATCATCTAGTTTCCAACCCCCCTGCTATGTGCAGGGTCACCAACCACCAGACCAGGCTGCCCAGAGCCACATCCAGCCTGGCCTTGAATGCCTGCAGGGATGGGACATCCACAATTTGCAGTATTAGAGATGAAAGGAGGCATCCCAGTTTGAGTAAAAGTGATACAGTCATGCAAGCAAACACTCAAAGTCAAATTACTGTGTGCTCAAAATCTAAGAATCTTACGATCTTACGTGTGCAGTTTTTTTGCCTGCTGGTGTCCAAGATGGCCAGCTTTCACTGACAATTCTGAAACATCCTTTTGTGTCTCTTATACAAAAAGTGTTGTATACTAGGTACAAGAGATATTTAATAAACATTAACATAAATTAAGGAAATGTTTTACTTCACTTGCTTAGAAGATGCTGGTATTTTTTTTTGCTAAGTGACATAAGCAAGGTGGAGAAAACCTTGTTGAATGATCCTTTTAAGATGCTGGAGAAGACTGTTTGGAAAGAAATAAACATAGAGCAATTATCAAAGGTCACAAAACTTTTAGGAAACTGTTGGCTGAATTTCTCAAAGAATATGTCCTGAGTTTGGTAATGTTTTATATTTTTGTCAGTGTCCTGGATGATGGAACAGAAAGAATACTTACATATTTGCAAATGTCTCAAATCTAGTGGCAATCTAAATGGTTTCGATAAATGGAACAACTGGTCCAAAAAAAAAAAAAAAAAAAAAAAGGATGAACTTCAAAAAAGAAAATGCAAGGTCTGCATTTAATCTGGAAAAGCTGAGTGCATTAACACAAGATGAGAAACAGCTGACTAGGTACAAGTTCTGCTGAAAAATACGTTGAGGTTACAGTGACTCATAAGTTGAACATGTATCAACAATGTCACACTATTTCAGCAAAAGCAGAACATGCGGCATTGGTACTGAGTGATGCATGTTTAGTTCTGTGCAATGAACTTCAGCAAATGTGGAGGCAAAAGAAAGAAAGGAAAGTGGCCAGGGAACTAGAAAACATGTCCTGTGCGGCAGAGCTGAAAGGAGCTAGGGATTTAATTTATTGAATGAATGACTGGAGAGACATGAGAAGCCTTCAAGTAATCAAAGATTATCATTTCTTGTCAAAGCCCACTGTGAATAGAACAAGAAAAGAATGTGCTAAAATTATAACAGGGAAAAATCATGTTACTAAAAACTTTCTGACTGTAAAAACTAGGCAAGAAGGCAGGAGGAAATTGTGAAATCTGCTCTTTAGGTTAAATACTTTAGTCTTGTCACAGGAGGGTGGATCAAGATATCATTTTGCTCCGCTTTCTGTGTCTGTGTCACCAAACTCCCTGTTTAATTTCATCGTGAACTTTATTATTTGTAGTTAATTTATACATATTTTTGAGAGGTTGTCTCAATAAAAATCCATCTCACCTTGTTCAGATCTATGCACTTGATTTTCTTCTGGTGTTCCCCTATTGTTACCTCCATAACTCAATTATTTTTATCTCATCTTCTTCCACACTGGAACCCTGGATATTAAGTTAACTGGGAATGGGGAGCTGAAAAACACATGCCAACTGGAAGAGCCCCTCGGGAAGGCACTGGGAGGAAAGGAGCAGGGTTAACTGCAACCTTATTTCAGTCCTTCGCAGTATAACAGAAAATAACAATATATATCACAGTGCATATGTCATAGGACCCTGTTTCCCTGGGGAAACATTCAGGAGTGTTTTGTGTTAGCTGTTGTGCAAGCTTATACACGCATTTAGTCCTTGTCATGAAAAGAAGGTAATCTAAGAGTGGGTTTATAAACGGCTGTGCTTGTTTTGAATTTGATTCCTATGAGGTCAGCAATGAAGGTGTTACCATGATTTTTTTTTTCCTTTTTTTTCTGGTGAGTTAAATATACTTGCATGGTTGAAAGACTGGTATTGTATTTAATTTTATTATTATTTTTTTTTTTTTCATTTGTATTCACCGCTATGACGTTTCAAGTTCTTGAGCAGTTCTTGACTCAGGATCTGAAGTTCTGTTGGATAAACCAAGGTATCCCTAACAGTGTAGTTCCCAAATGCACCTTTCCATGGCTCTTGTTCTGATCCACAAAACAAGGTAATACTATAGTTTCTGACTCCCTTGACAGATGATTTCATTAGCACTATCAATTCCAAAGTCTTAAGCAGGGAAGAGGAAAAAAAAAAAAAGAAATTAAGATAAATGTAAACCTTGTGATAATATGAGATACTCTCTGTATGCATCAAGAGTTGCTATAGACGTTGCATGGAAAATAAGGAACAAAAGAGTACTTTGAAACTTGCTTATTTTGAAGGGGTCAGCTTCCACGTGTCACGCCTCTGTATCAGAAGCAATTCACACAGGTTCAAATATAGGACAAAGGCACTCGATGGTCAGAGAGCTTCTGTTTATGCTCTGGCTGTATCTAACTGTCCCTCTAATTTTGTCAAAGAGAAAGATGTTAGCAGAGTAAAACACTGACTGATGCCCTGACTCATTTGTGTGCTTCTGTGAACTAGAAGAGAGATTTCTAAAGGCACATGGGGGAGTTAAATGAGAAACTCTTGCTGAAAGTAAGTGGAAAATGGATGATTGCAGACCTGTTGGTAAATTTTACCCACGATACTACAAGAAAAACAAATCAGATGGAGTGAGGCTACTAATATCTATCGGACATCGGGCCGGGAGCAATCAAACATAGCTGTCATAAATCTTCCAATATCCATGTCTTTTTATGGGATCAATAGAGTGAGAAAGCAGCTAGGGACTTCCTAAAACCCAGCTGCATAAATCCTCTGACAGCAGGCAACATGCTGCTATTCCTTACACCTTCATTTGTTATCTGGAAGAGCTGATTTTTACCCAGTAAGAGATTTTTTTTTTTGCCTTTGATGCTATACCTCCGTTATGATTGGTGATGATAACACAACAACTTCAGGGAAAGATGGCTGGGTCTGCAAAAAGCATCATACATCAATAGTGAATCCAGACAGGAAAAACAGAATTTAGTTCATCCTTAGCTTGTTGAAAAAGTGTTCTGTTCAGCACACTTTGAAACAGCTACTTAGGGATTTGTGAGTTTCCCTTCCCTTCTCTTATTTTGGATTGGACATTCACACTCTTTGTTTCTTAGTTTCATCTCATTAGTCCTAACTGCATCTTGCACAGTACAGCAGCTAAATCAACAGCCTGTTACTAGTTACATCTTTTTGTATTTCATTTTTTAATCTCCAAAGAACTTGGAACTGAGTCTTCTGTGGGCTTATTTTTTAAAAGGGAGCTTATTCAACTGACAATGCCATAAAACCATTAAGAGACTGTGTCCATTCCTGCTTCACAGGATATCCTAATCCACTGCCATACCAAAGTGTCAGAGCCAGCAAATAAAAGTAAGTGTTTTGCATAGCAAATAGTTCTTATGACTTACTCATAAATAGCGAGTGGACCTCACTATTAATTAGTAGAATTACAACTTTTGTTTGGTTGATGAATGTAGCTGTCTTGAAAAGTTGCTGGCCTTCCTTTTGTTCTTGTTTTCCTACACTTTTTTTTCCACAAAATCGATTATACACAGTGCCTCTTTGAACTTAGATTGAATGTTTCCTTTGAGGATCCACTTGCACCTTGCTTTCACAGACTTTGTCAGTTTCTCAGTATTCCAGAAATCGAGGTATATTAAAAGGAGAAGAAAAAAAAGCAAAATAGTTAATAGTCTCAGGAAATATTCCTGGAAAATACGAATAGAATGAAAATATCAATAATGAATGTAATATTGAGCATATGAATAGCACAAGAAATATTTACACAGACTTGTCAAGGCTAAATAGTTTTGCATTAATGGAAAAGAAATTCCATTAACAGACACACAGTAACTCATGAAGCATCTTCTGTTGTGCATCGCATATATCCTCTGGCCATCCTAAATCAATTACCTCATTCACAACTTGGAGGCCCTTTCTACAGGGTGGGACTGTGGCTGGAGGCAAAGCAATTTATTGCAAGAGCTGATTCAGCAAGAAACTCTTCAGGGGCCTATCAATGTTCCATTAATAATCAGAGATGCTGTAATGATTATTGGTGGCACCGTAAATCATTTGAATAACATCATTTATTTTAACATTACTCAGCAACTTGGTGTTTCCTGAAAGAGAGAAAGGTTTCTCAATCACACAATATGCTCTTTAGCAGGAAGCAACAAGAAGTACAAAACTTTCAAAAGGTTGTTTCTTCTTATGCTGCACATTTTTTTGAGTGAAATCAATTACACAAGAAGAGGAAGTCCTTACAAATCTGATTTAAGTCAGTGTGAGCACTGCTAGGAAAATTTCATGCTCACTTCCGCTAACCCATCTTGACTTTGGTCTCCAGTAACTCTGCCTTTTCATTACTCCCTGAAGCCTCATTCTGCCTTCAAATGAAATTAATAGCAGAAAGATCAATCCTGGATATCTTTTGGTGCACCAGTCCAAACCTGAATCTATTCGCTTCAGAGGGCTTTTATGCAGCATCATTTTACCTGAAAATTGTAACAGTTAGACAAAAGCTGATAGAGTTATTCCCTGCAGATAATTTTAGCACTTTTTCCTTTTTCTGTCTCAGGATGAAAACTTAGTACAGATTAAATGCAAATTGATTGCCTTACTTGCAAATTCCAAGGCAAGGGCAAAATTGCATTAATAAAGCTCTGCCTGAGTCCCATTTTTACAAGATTTAGATATTATTAAAAAGAGCGATGGGTGCTGAAATGTCACAAATAGAGAGAAGAAAAATAAAAGGGAAGAAATCCAAGGGACTGGAACACGGGTGGATCAAAATAAACGCTCTTCGATATCTTCCATCACACAGGACACTTGCTTGTGTTGACAGAGCAGAAAAAAATAACCGGTAGCGACAGGTCTGTTTGAAATTAATATATTTTTCCAACCTCGAGAGCTCATTTTCAATATGGAAAAAAGCTGCCACTGAACGAGCATTAATGCAGCAGCGCTTTAACGATGGTCATTTAACATCGGTTTTATTTTGCGGTCTCTGAAAAGTTTCCTCTTTCCCGCTGCACGTCTTAGGGAAAACAGCCTCCTTTTTAACGAAGTGACTTTTATCTCCTATGACCGCGTGCAAGCGAGCCCTTAGCTGAAGAAAAAGACCGTGGCTCCCTTCTTTAGCTTTGTTACTCGGTGACTCCTCTCCGTTTGCTTTGCCAGCGATCTTAACGCCGTCACCATCTGCACTACAAAGCGCAAGTAAAGCCGCACGGCTTAACGCTTTTGCCATATAACCTTCTGTGATTACATCGGCGGTTCTCAAGCTGCCGCCACTCACCACGTTTGATCGCGGCGATTTGGGATCATTTTTCCCCACAGGGCAGCAGCTCCGAGGAGCCGCCCGTGAGCCCGACCGCCGCGTCGGAGTCGAGCAAACTTTGCGACGCCCCACACGCTCGGCTCGGGGCGGCTCCAGGCAGCCCGCGTCCAGCCGGGGTCACCCATCGGCGGCCCCGAGCCCTTTGAAGTCCGGAGGCGATTGTTCCGCGCCCCCCGGAACCTCGTTCACATGGAAACGTCGGGGCTTTTTTCTTTTTTTCTTTTCTGAAGGCTTCGCGGCGACCCACAAAAGCCCCCCGCCCCCGGGACCGCCACAAAGGATGCAGAGCGGACGTCGTCTGGGCCGCGCCGCAGCTGCGACTCGCGCAGCCCCGGCCCCCGCCGCAGGCCCCAGGCCTCAGCGCGGGTGGGCGCGGGCACGGCCGGGGCGCGCACTTGGGATTCGCTGGGAAGTGGGTCAGCGGGGCGGGCGGAGGGCGAGGGCACGGCCCGGGCTGCCCGCCGCCAACGGCAGGGAGGGAGGCGAAGGGCGGGAGGCGGGCGGCAGGCCGAGGGAGAGCCGAGATCGACCCCGCGCCCGAGAGAAACCGCCCGCCGGCATCCCTAGGCCGGGCTCGCCCCGAGTGCGCGAAGCGGCGAGCCGGCAACCCGCGGACAGCCTTCTTGCGAGCCCCAGGTAGGGGCCGCTGATTGACGGCTCGACCCTCCCTCCCGGCGTTTCCATTGATTGCTTTTCACGCCAATCAAGGAGGTTGCCGGCGAGACATTGGCTGTCGCCCGTCCTCCTTGTCCCGCCCCTCTTGGCGCGGGCCAAAGGGGGAAGCGAGGGGGCGGGGCTTTCGGCCGAGGGGCGGGGCGGTGGGGGCGCGGGGGCTCAGCCGGGGAAGGCTTCGCGCGGTGGCGGCGGTGGCCGTAGGGGACGGCGGCGCGGGATGGGACGGAGCGCGGCGTCAGGTGGGTGAGGGGCCGCGCAACCGCCGCCACCTTCTCCGGCGGTGGTCTGTAAACCGAGGTCCGTGCTGTGGGGCCAACGCCGGCCGTGGGATGCGGTCGTGAGGTTCCCGGGCAGAACGCGCTTCGCGCGCACGGGCGGTTCGGATTTGCGCTCCGTGCAGGAATGGGAACGCGGCGTGTGACCGCGTCTTTGTGCCGCTTTGTCAGCGGTGGGGAGCGGGGAGCGGGGAGCGAGTCCTCCCGGAGGGAAGGATGGGGCGGATTGGGACGCAGCCGGGAACTCGGGAGACTTAACATCCGAGGGGTGGTTGTGCTTCGCTGTGTGCCGGGCTGGGCTCTTTATTTTGTCTTTACGCGGGGAATCGAAAAGCGTTGTTTTTTGCGTGAGATAGCGGTGTTGTTCTGACTTGGCCTGAGACGGTGCTTTCCCTGGTAGCGCGGTGCTGCTTGGAGGAGGGAGTGAAGTAATGGAGTAACGGTACGGCTGCGCTTCTCCAGCACGCTGCCCTGCTCCACAGCCAGCATCTCGGAGCTCAGCCATCCGGCTGCTGCTACGTGGATCGGTGCGATGTGGGACCATTAGGTTGTAAGGACGAAGTGACAAGTTACAGCGCTGGCAAACTTGAGGATCCAAAGGATTGAACTCTGTATTTGAGCTGTGGAAATGTACTTTGTTAGGTGTTGCGCTCAGTTAGCGCTAGCTTAGTTTGGCATTTAAGGAGAAAGCAGACTTAGGTGGAAGAACCGTCACTTGCACTGAAATGGAGGCCCCACGTCGTTCTGGCTCTGTGAACGTGGCTTTCAAGTAGGTCCTGCCAGAAGGAGGCTTTATCTGTAGCTGTTCAGCCTGTCACCAGGACCGGGCTGTATTCCCGCTGAACAACGTGGAAGCAAGATATATTTCCAGAAGCATTCTGGGGTTCTGTTATGCAAAGCAAACTCTTCTTCTGCTGGCTGAAGGGTGACTTCAGAGGGGTTTTTTGCTGTTTGCATGGCTTGTGGAAGTGGGAATGTAGTTACTGGGCAGTGAATGGAGAGGTTTTGTTGTATGTGAAATAATTGAGTCAGTCCTTTTTCTTCTCCTTTTCCACAGCTATTTTCTTCACATAAAGAAAATTAGAAAACACTTCTTAATCAGATGCTGAAACAATGGTCTTGATTATACACAATAGTTACGGAAGTTGTGCGGTCTTTGCTAATCTTTCTGTTTGTGGAAGTAATAAAAAATGACTTTATTCCAGAATTAGAATTGCTTGTGTTATAAAAAGAGACTTTCATAGCAGGAATAAGTTAACAGGGCTTCAGGTTTGATTTATATGGTTCAGTGCATACTATTCTCTATAGTTAATGGTAGCGTAGCCATGCTCTGCTTTTTAGAATATGCCCTGTCTGTACAACGTATCTTAAATAAACAATGATGATGATTTTAGGAGTGCTAATAGCAACTTCTTACGCACCGGTTGTTCTTTGTTGACTAGATTAGCTCAGATGTATATGGTTTGTTCTTCAGTGTGAGGAAGCATACCATGTATTTATATGAAACAATTAAGTGTCTGCAGGCATTATTTCTCTGTAGAGGGAAGCAAAAGAAAAGCCACAGATGTGACAGATGATAGTAATGTTAGCTCAAAGCTTCTTGTATGCAATGATTAGTAGGGCAGTGTTTGAAAAAAAAAACAAACTCCAGCAGATATTGCAGAGAATTACAGAAGAGCTAATAGCAGATGAGCATTTAAATCGCTGTGTCGGTGTCACCTGGACAGTGGATTAGCTCTCATGCTTCTGCAAGTATTCCATTTTGTCTGAACTTCCTGTGTAGACAATTCAGTCTTGGTAGAAAGAAGAGTAAATGGAGTAGTGTAGACTGCTGGAGAGAACTGCTTATCTTATACTAAGTAGATGTGGCTCTTAGGGATGTGGTTTGATTGATGTGGTGATGGGTTGACAGTTGGACTAGGTGATCTTGTATGACTTTTCCGGTCTTAAAGGTTCTGTGATTCTGAAATAAACATATGCAGTTAAATCTTTGTTCTTTTGAACCCACCCATAGCACCATCTTCCAAAGCTCTTGTCTGCTTATAGCAATAAATGGGTGAAAAAGAAATCGTACCAGTGAAGTCTGTTCTTAGTTGCTGTGCGATTGCAGTACAGTCTTGTAACTGAATTTGAAATAGATTTTGTAACACAGCACTTCATCATCTCTTTCATTCAAAGTTGTATCGATATTTCACCTAATTCATGGGTGGCACCAGTGAAGTTTTGGACTTTTTGTGGTTGTTACTAAGAACTTGCTGACAGCGGATGGGAAGACAATGTTTTCACCTGGCTAATGTCTTAGAATCATAGAATTGCTCAGGTTGGAAAAGATCTTAAAGATCATCAAGTCCAACCACAACCTAACCATCCTACCCTAACTCTAACAACCCTCTGCTAAATCATGTCCCTGAGCACCACATCCAAACGGTTTTTAAACACAGCCAGGGATGGTGACTCAACCACCTCCCTGAGGAGCCTATACCAGTGCTTCACAACCCTTTCTGTAACGAAGTTCTTTCCTGATAACCAACTTAAACCTCCCCTGGCACAACTTGAGGCCATTTCCCCTTGTCCTGTCACCTGTCACCAGTGAGAAGAGACCAACCCGCTCTCACTGTAAACACCTTTCAGATACTGGAAGAGAGCAGTAAGGTCTCCCCTCAGCCTCCTCTTCCCCAGACTGAACAGCCCCAGTTCCTTCAGTCTCTCCTCATAGGCCATATTTTCCAAGCCCTTCACAATCCTTGTTGCCCTCCTTTGGACCTGCTCCAGCACCTCCATGTCCTTTCTGTACTGAGGTGCCCAAAACTGAACACAGCACTCGAGGTGAGGCCTCACCAGTGCCGAGTGCAGGGGCAGGATGACTTCCCTAGTCCTGCTTACCACACCATTCCTGATCCAAGCCAGGATGCCATTGGCCTTCTTTGGCCACCTGGGCACACTGCTGGCTCATATTCAGCCGACTGTCCATCAGTGCACCAAGGTCCCTTTCCATCAGGCAGCTTTCCAGTCACTCCTCCCCAAGCCTATAGGGTGTCCGGGGTTGTTGTGACCAAAATGCAGGACCCGACTTTTGGCCCTACTGAAAGTCATACAGTTTATCTTGGCCCATTGATCCAGTCTATCCAGGTCCCTCTGTAGCGCCCTTCTCCCCTCAGGCATCTTGAACCTTGGCTCTGCAGAAAGACTGCTACACCACACATTTTTTCCTGAGAACCTAGCCTGAGTTTAGAGGTAACGATGAATTAATATGAAATAAGACCATGTTTATTTGTTCAGCACTAATGTGTGAGCGCTTTCCTTCACGCTTACTGGCATTTAGATCCAACTGTTCAGAAGCCAACCTGTTGTAAAAGCCTCTGAAATGTTGCATGGGGTGGTTGTATCTGCAGACGTGGTGTTGTTTTTCACCCCTATAAAATCTGAAGTAACTGAAATGTGTTTAGCTGTTCACTTCTTTTTCCTCCTCTAAAAGAAGAAACAAAATGTTTGGGAAGAAATATAGAAATATGTGCGTCGGATCAGCTAAAGATCAGAAGGGAAGTCTTTGTGGTCACTTAAAGCAGTGAAATCAGAGCTTACCTTGGTCAGGTGAAGCTACTGGAGAATTTTTGTGAAGGTTTATTAGTATGGCAAGCATATATTAGACTTGTTTGTGCTTTGGAAGACAAATCCAATTTCATTTGTGGTAGGGATTTACAGGGATTCTTAAACACTTGGCAAATCAGTTTTCCACTGAAATGTTCGACATTAAACTAATGGTGTTCTCTGGGTCTGTGGTCAAACATGGTATTTTTACTTATTTATTTATTCATAATGGAGTTTATATTTAGCAGAATTCTGGTTACTAATTTTCAAGATTTTGGAGCAGCTTCCTACCTTTTGAGTACAGGTGTGACGTGACTTCTTTGTTCTCTTATGGGTTTGATAGCCAAATGTGTTTGTAGGGATCAAGACTGGGGGAAAATGTGTGATTCTTGTAAGTGTGGATTATCTTTATGCCATGTTGATTTTATTTTTGAGTTGCCACTACTGATGTTACTCTGAGTTAAGTATCTTTTAAGTGCAAAAAAGTTGAGTTGCTCAGGTAGAACTTGATTAATGCTTGTGTTTGTTTTAAACACAGAAGTCAGTCAAAACCAAAAAACGTTTCCCCAGCATTTCATAAACAGGTTATGTTTAAAATATGTTGGTTCTCTCCTAATCATTCATAATTTCAAGTTGTCTGGCGAGATGTGGCTGTTGTGTTGCTTTTTTTAATTGTTTATTTGAAGTACTGGAAAGAACTGGCAGGAGAACTTGAGTGCTGAGTTACAGAATTGACTAAGAATTAGTGAACATAGTAACGTAACTAAAGTAAACATCTTGGATGTGGTCAGCATACAAGTATTTTGGCTTTAGCTATTGAATTAATCTTGCATTCTGTAAATAGTTAGATTTTTGTAATGGTCTTCACAATGTGATGCAACCTTTAAAGTCCTGGTAAGTGACATAGAGAGCGTACAGATACTGTCAGTAATTTGAATCTGTCCTAGGTTCATGTTTTCTGGTCATTATAATGGACATAAATAGGAGTAATCTATCTGACGCAGTCCTAACTTCCAATGAATCTGTCAGAAACAGCATTTTAGGTTGACTTAAATTTGTTTTTTTTTGTTGTCCTGAAATAAAAATATTCTGGTGCACAGAGTTATGGCCTGACTTGTTTTCTCTCTAGTTCCATAAATCAGAACTAGATTCAGTTTCCCTGTTCTTTGGCATGACATTTTATTGCGCATCCCTGTTGTTGAAGTTGGCCCTGCACAGAAACTATGAAATAATTTCTTGTGGTAGAACTCTATCAAGCATCATTTATTTGCACAGCAGTCTGCACAGATAAATTCACATTAATGAAATATATTTATCACCATTAAGTTCAAATACTGCAGGTTTTCTTGGAGGCTCATGCAGTCGTCGTCTCCTCCTGTGCAGCTGTAAAAGCATAGTTTGGCAGTTGTAAATAGCGTGACTATGTTCTGGGGGTGCTTTTTTGATCTCTGAATACACACTTTGTTTAGAATGATATATGTACTATGTTTTTTGTGTCCTCTCAGTTTTAGATTGCTTGACAGAACTTTGGAACTGGGAAGGAAATTTCGTATTGTAAATAGTGAAAATGCTATTTCATGCATGATCTAAATGCAATTGATAGATAAATTTCTCCAACTTCATGGCAGCTTCTAATGGTTATAATTGATCAGGCATTTGAAATTTTACATGGATATTCTTAGGTAGGCAAAGAGTGGTGAAATCTCTTTGCTGTCATTTGGCCTTTTTTTTGTATTTTTTCCTACTGATTTTTTTTTTCTTGAAGGTCATTCATCTGGCCTTTCTGAGGTGGTGTCAGAATTTCAGGTATTTGACTATGAGTATATGAAGCCATTTCTTATGTGCATTGTAGCTGTTGCTGAGCAGTTGACTACAGAAACAAGCTGCTGGTTGGAGTGGAGCTATGGTAGTACAGTGTAGAGGCTTCTCCATCTTCACTTGCAGTATTCAGTTTGGCTGGGTATGCTTCTAGGCGTGTTGGATTTGCCCAAGTGGAAACCCTCATCTTTTGGGGACGTGTTTCTTTCTATCTAGCACAGTGCTACCCTGTTGTTAATGTGTCAGAGATTCTTGGTTCTGGGAACTCTTTCGTCTGCTCGTTGGGAATTGAGTGATGGTGGATTTTCTTAGATGCTCAACTTTGTCACTTCTCATATTTTTCAATGTTTTTCTTCAGTAGCTTGTCCTTTAGGTTGTTGAGTAAATAGATAATAGTGTGCAGTAATATTATGGATTAAATGAGCATGCTTACTTCCTGGTTTATGGAGCCTATCTAACAATCTTATTGTTCTGGTAGATTATGTAGGCAGAGATCATTGATGGCATAAACATACAGCAGTGGAAATGCAACGTGACAGGAAATGCAACGTGACAGTGACAATGCAACGGTGTTTTGGAGGCTGGAGTCCCACAGACTGCTTACAAGACAGCACATGCAGCATGTGCGTTGATACGCGAGCCTGGAAGTCGGACGTATCTAAGCTGTGCCAAGTTAGAAACATCTCCTTCACATTAACAATGTCAGTGGAGTTTTTCTCTTTGGCAGGAGGCCCTGCTTGCTTCTTGCCTGACCTCAGAGGTGAAGCTCAGTGTTCTGATATGATAGCACCTCACCAGAAAGTGATTCTCAGGGCACGAGCTGTACGGGATGTACTGGACAGAAGATGATATGGTTTTCTTAAACACTGTAGTACCAGCTGTCTTTTATGTGCTGTGCACGAGGAGCCTCATTTATTTATATAAAGACTGAGTATAGATAGTCAAATTATTTGCTGTATGCTATGGCTGGTAGATGCTTGTGGATCCGTATCCTTGGGCAGATTAGATCATCAAAGCAGAAGTGCGTGCTAATGTAACAAAACTTAATCTGTCTGTATTCTAAAAGGACAAAAATATTTCCTTTTATTGTTGGGAATTCATAGAAACTGAAGCTGAACAAAGCACCACATCAGTGAAGACTGAGAAGCTTGTATAATCTCATCAGAAATGTTTTATGCAAGTCTGGCTGCTAATGCAAAAAGGACCTAATGTTAATTAAGACTGCGTGTGAAGGACAATGAGCATAAGTTGGGAATTACTGGAACTCTGCCATATTTATAGTAGAGAACAGGAGATAAACTGTAACCATCGGGGCTGTCTTCCCTGGACTCGTTAACCCTTTGCCTGCTCGTCACTCGCTGCCGAGGGGCTCTTTGTAGCAACTGGAATCTGGGGGTGAAGTTTATTCTGATCCTGGTTATCGTAATGGCGTGCTGGAGTTTGACTATTCCTTTATTTGAGTGTTTCCAGTTAACACATATGGTTATAGTTGTTGTCTGCAGCTGTTGCTCGCTCATCCTTCTCCAGTAGCTTTTTTTCTTGCAGCCTGGAACTGTGTTGCAATGCCTTCATTTGAAGGCTGAAAAAGAGTAAACCCTCTTTTGTCTTGTGTTTGTAACGGCCTGTAAGGTAAGGACCTTGCCTTTGTGTTACTGTTGTACAGCTGAACTGGGAGTCCTTGTAAAACAGTTGAACAGCTATAGCCCTTCTATCTAGAACTCCCTTCATTTAAAAACAAACAAACAAACAAACAAAACCCATAAAAAAATAAAGGCTGGAAAAGGTGCAGATCCTCGTCTGTATTCTCATGACTTGGAAATTTAATTAACATTACAATATATGGTTTGCTCATAGCCTGAGCCTTCAGTTTGTTAGTGTCCCAGGGTTCTTGTACATCTCCATAGTGACAATCATTTTCTTAGTAATAAGCAGTAGTTGGTTTTCTCAGTAATAAGCAGTAGTTGGAGAACTTGTATTTGCAATGGGTTACAAACAGAAAATATTCATGTATGTTTACATGAAATATTGGATATTTTTTTTTAATCTTTGCTTTGGAATCCTGTGGTGGAAAAGGTCATTATTCCATAGTGTTGAGCAAATTTGTTAGTGTGCCTTTTCCTATCAGAGCAGCAAGCAGCTCTGGAGACTCTTGTGCCACAAGACAAGGCCTGGGAGCTTCTTTTATTTAGAGCTTTTAAATGGCCTTTGGAAACACTCTGAGAAGCTTTTCTGCATATCGTTACACGTGAATGAAGAAATGAAGAGTTTGAACTTCTGAATCTGAACTTCTGAGCTTCAGAATGGGAACTCTAGTGAAAATCTGTCTGTCTTGTTTTTTTGTAGCAGTTACAGCTTGCTGCTGAGCTTCCTACCAAATGCTGAAATCCTCCGGAACTTCTGTCAGAATAGGTTTATTGCAGAATTATTTCCTGGGAAAGTACTGTTTTTCTTCTAAAGACTGAGTGCTGCTCTGAATACTTAAACAGATGTAAACATGGAGGAGATAGCACATCACTTCAAATAAAGCCTGCATTTAATTATTCAACTTCTGTGCTGGATTTCAAGATGCTTGCATGTATTACTGTTTTTTTGCACATGGCTTGAATATTGAAATTCCTTCTAGCCTCCATGTGCCAACTTAAAGCTGTATGAATGGGGCTGTAGTTAACCCTAAAATAGATTTTAAGCAGGTAGTCTTGGAACAACAGTACAGGTGGCTTACTGTTAGTTCTGGGTTATCTGTGTAATAGAAGGGTGTTTACCAGGCTGTGCTGGACAAACAGACCTGCAGATACACAGAAAGCATCGTGCTTTGCCCACTGTTCTTTCTACAGGAAGAAGCAGGCACAAGAGTTTCTTTCAGCATTCAGCACCTTCCTTTGTTTTCTCCATGCTTGGAGATGTCTCCTTTGGCTCAGCCACCTTGTTTCTCTGCAGGCTCTCCATTGTGCAGACCTTACCTGTCTTAATCATCTCTACTGAAGCAATTGCTTTGCATTTATAGCAAGTAAAGGGTTGGAGACTTGAAACATTGCCTTAATATTGTGGCTTTCTGAAATACACATAAGTAAGTCTTTAAGAAGTATTAAGTGTCTCTACTGCTTTCTCTGTCTCTTGATCTGAAATGACTTCAGCTGCAGTGAAATAACTTTGCCTTTGAAGGGCAAGTTCTGGTGGTTTGGTTTGTCCTGCCCATGGCAGCAGCAGCTGAAAACCCCCGGTTTGATCTTTGCTTCTCTGTCCTATATTTTAAGATGAATCTGCTAACGCTTTTTGTTGCGTGCCACTTCCTCATTTGGATTTTCTGTTCCCCTTCCTCATGCTGCAGATTCTCTCCTAAGCATTTCTTGTGATTTCTTCTGAATTCTTCTTTTACTTCCCTCTCAGTCATTCTTTTATAACCTATTATTCCCCTTAAGAAAGAACTGCTTTGTGGTAAACTGCTTTGTGCCATTTCTGGTTAAAAAAAAAAAAAAACAAACCACAACCCACAGATGCTTTTCGTATTTTTAAGGAGTGAAATGCTATGAGATTAGAAACAACAACAACAACAAAACAATGAAATAGCAACACAACAAACCCTTCCCTCCCCTGCTACAGTCATCCCAAAAGAAACTTAAAATGGGGGAAAGTAGATGTAAGACTTCAAATGCATTGCCAAATGTAAACACTTCTTTCTTCTGAGCCAACTGCCTACTATCAGATATCTTTAAACCACAGAATGTTGTTTTTGGCAGGGACATCAGAAAGAGTATTTTCTCTTCTAAACAGTTGTTGTTTGGAAAACAAGCATATGTCTGGCATCATCATGGATCTTCAAATTAGGAAAAAGTGATTTTATTTCCAAAACGTAGTAAAACAGTTTTCAGTGAAATCAAATGTTAAATGGTTTTTGGAAGCTTAAACGTAATGGTGTGTCATTACAGTTGATGAGGTTGAAACAACAAGGGCAGCTAGCCCTTGAACTGCTAAGTGTTAATCATAGCCTGGCAAGGTTTTTGCTCAGCCCAATTACTGGGCTCCAGAGGAGCACACAGCCAAAAACAAGGCATCTTTTTGGAACTTTTCAAAGCTGAAATTAAATGTTGAGGCTCTGATATAAATTGACAGCTTATTTATTTGTAAGTGACTATAAAGTTAACCTATAGATATGAATGTGCAATTTTAGCATCTCTCTTCTTATTTGGCTTTGGTTAGAGCTATTGCTGCAATAGAAAATACATTGAAGTAAGCTTTGTGTATTTAAGGGATGACAGCCTACAGGGTGAAAAGCTTTGATTTGTTGGTAAGAGATAACTTTATGCTGTGTTACAGGTGAATAAATACAATGTATAGCAGTTCCAGATACCCAAAGAGGTTAGTTTAGGCTCATTAACTTACGGGGAGAAGGTAAGAATGGAGAAAAATAATACGCTTTGGCAGTGAGTGGGGGACGTTGGGGAGATTTAACTCTGAAGGTTGGAAATATGGGTGTTGAACATGGAGGAGGAAAAGCAGGCAGCGTAATTGAGGCTTATTTTAAGTGGTCATATTCCCTTTGAGATGTTCAAACTCCCTGTATTTTAAAACTAAAATATGTGTGGGAAGCATTGAAACTAAAACTTGATTGAAATACAGACCCTGAAGGACCAGTATTCCTTTGTTACATGTGTGCTTTTGAGTCTTCTAAATCAACTTTGAACAAAACATGAATGTTACTGCAGGAAATACAAGATTTGTAGAAGTAATTAAAATCTATTATGGATTAATTTGCATGGTATTACTAATATTTCATTAAAAAATCTTGCTTTTTTGCACATGTCTTCAGGTGTACAATATAGTTTTGATTTTCTGTGTTCTAAGCAAGCAGGACTTGCTGATTTAAATGCAGTTCTTAATAGAGTGTTGAAAGAAGAAAAGAATTCGCTTAATCAAAGTGGGAAAATTGCTTGTTACGGTTTTTCTAGAGGCATGAAACAAGTTTCAGTGAGTTTCTGAATGGAAGAAAGTGTGACATGTTGAACAGCTGGACCTTAAGGATGAAGTAGTTGAGGGGAAAGCAGAGGCAGATATGGTACTCTGCGACTGTATTCACCTCTCACCAAAAAAAAAAACCAAACCAAACACCCCAAACCAAAGAGAGTGTTAGTTAACCATATTGTATGAGATTGAGATGTATAACAATTTTATCCAAGAATGGTTACTGACACTGTAAAGGCTTAGAGGAAAGTGAAGACCACTTCCTTATTAATACATAGTGTCTGCCAAAGAGATTATTTGTAGTCAAAGGGAGACTTCATCTATCAATCATCTGGTCTGGTAATAGTTTTCACCCACTCTTTACTTTTACCTTTTGTTGCTAATGCATGAATAAACAGCTCCAGAGCTGTTTGTGCTTGAGGTTGATAGTGCATTATTGCTTCCAGCTGTTAAATCAATGTTCTCATCTCAGAGGTGGCAAAGTTATGAAGGGGCGTGAAATCTGGAAATGTCTTTTGTGTAGTCTTTCATACTTTTGAAGTCTGGCTAATCCCTTTTGTTTTGCTTCCTGTTTTTTTCAAAAATGCATCTCGTATGAGATTACAAGTGGTGGATCACTGCTAGTGGGTGGTGGGCTCTTTATTCTACTTGTTTTTCTGCTTAGGGAAGGACATATATTTCTGTAGCAGCAAGGTTATATCTGGAAGGTTGTACTGATCCAAGTTGTAAAGTCTTAAACCTCAATCTTTAGTGAACCACATCAGGGCAAGGATTGTATGCACGCTGGTTATTGTTATTCTCACTCTTTACTGGGGGCCTTTCTGGAGGGCAAGGCATCCCTGCTCTGTTGTTCATGAAAAACTGTAGCCTGTGGGATCAGGTGATACTTTAAAGTGGTTCTTCATAAAAGAGCTTTTAAGAAAAAGATTCTTACCTTCTCAGCCTGTTTCAATTCACTGTGCTTGATGCAGAATTTCCAGGAATTTTGTAATTTGTGATAATGTGTGTGGTCAGCTCAGGGGATTGTGGTGCCTGCACCACCACAGCAAATTTTAGTTACAAACTTGACCTATGTAGAGCTAAATGAGTATTTCAGTCACTTACGGTGGGAGAACAAAGATTTGATCAAGCACTGAATTCTCAGTCTTTGCTTGCTGGCTTTCCATGCTATAGGAAATCTTTACATCATCAGACACATGCTTGTGTTTTTGAGCAAACACGTCATGCACTTAACACCAGCAGTACTCAAACTTTTAGCAGAACCTCCCTTTTCTGTAACAGCTTGTTTCTGTGCTGCTCCTCTGCCAACCCCAAGCAGCTGTGAGGCAAGAAGGGGAAGCTCTGTGTCACAGCTGTGCTGCTCATTCTCTGTCCTTTGGGATGTGGAGCTAGAGCCCCAGAGCACTGTATGTTCCTGTGTGATGATTGGAAGACTTGGATCTGAACCTGTGCCAGATTCCTTACTGTCCTTTCCCTTCTCCTTCAAATGGTCAGTAATAACCAAAAGACCTGACTGCTTTCGCTCTCAAGCGTAAGCCACACCCTTATTTTGGGCCTTCTTCAGCAGACATGGCATTATGTTAGGCATGTGGCCTGTTTTCTTTCCTTTTCTGCTTAGTAGTACCTTTTGCTACTACTAAGAGAGTATCTTTTGCCCTTTGAATGAAAAAACTGATATAGATTTATTGATGGGTTCTGCCTTTCAGCAAACAGTTATCACTTCTTCAAGACTTCTAAGATTTTTTTCCCCCATAGTTAAGATATTTTGCATCTTACTTAAATTCCACTTGCAATTAAACCTAGAGAATTCAAGGGCAAGAAAAACTCTTTTCAGCAGTGTGTGGAGACAGGACAAGGGAAAACAGCCAGAAACTGGAGCATAGGAAGTTCTGCACGAATGTGCACAAGAATTTCTTTACAGTGAGGGTGATGCAGTGCTGGAACAGGCTGCCCAGGGAGGCTATGGAGTCTCCTTCTCTGAAGATATTTAAGACCCAGCTGGACACCTACTTGTGCGACCTGCTGTAGGGAACCTGCTTTGGCAGGGGGGTTGGACTTGATGATCTCTGGAGGTCCCTTCCAACCCCTACGATTCTGTGATTCTGTGAATGCCAGGCCTTGGAGATAAGAAAGAATCTTGAGAAAGGAAAGCTTCCCCTTGGTCAAGGAGAATCTGGTTGGAGTAGCCAACTTGGATTCAGCAGGAGGAGATTGTGCTTGACCAATGTGGCAGCCTTCTGTGGTGTTGCGGTTGGCTGGGTAGATGAGGAGAGAGCATCATGTGCTGAGTACCCTGTCTTCAGTAAGGGTTTTGAGGCTGTCCCCCATAGTATCTTCATGGGTAAGCTTAGAGGATGTGGGACAGGTGGATGAACAGTGAGGTGGAATGTGAACTGGTTGACTTGAGGCAATCAAAATCTGTCTGGATGCTCTCTTGTGTAACACTTTTCTGTATAACCTACTCTAGGAAACCTGCTTTAGCTGAGGAGTTGCAGCAGGTGATTTCCAGAGGTCCCTTTCAACCCTTACAATTCTGTAATTCTCTTTAACTTGTGAAAACAACATGCATTATTTGTAACTTCCAGACTCTTCAGTAGAGGAGTGCAATGGGGTCATTGAAAATGTAGTTGGAATGGATATTTTTATGGTTATTGGAAGACTGGAGAGGGATCTCAGACAAGAGACTGACTGAGAAACCTGCAGTCACATTAATAGGAAATGGTAAGGGAGATCTGGAATATACATATCATATATTATACATACTAAGAAATACAGCTGTGTTTTTGGTATATTAGACTTGATTATTGTATCTTGATTTTTTTCACTGTATCAAAATTTCTTTGTGGAAATCGCTTTTGTAAGATACTGCTTTTGAGGGCAGCTGGCTGCTTCTCCAAAGTAGAAATGTGTCCCAATAGAAAACACTGACCATGGTGGTTGTTTGTTTTTTATAGAAAGCATGCCAATCTTTTTTTAGCATGGACTTCAGTGTATATAAAGTTTTTGTAGACACCTGTTTCAACCACTAAATGTTTTTTTTTTCTGCATTTATATCCTAACATTTTAAAAGGAGTCATGAGAACTGTATCAGAAGTCAAGTAGAGCGTAGTGATTACCACTGTGGTATATTTTGACAGTGAAGTTTTAGGTCAAGACAGTGGATTACTGTGCTGAAAGATATAAAGTTTTAAGTGCGTAATCTTACTGCTGTCTCCTTCCTTTTTGCTCTTCTTCATAGCTGTGAGGCTACGAAGGGAAATATCAGATTTGTTTTACTTTTTTTCCTTAGGCATTCTGAAGCCTTCTAAACTTCATTTATCAATCTTAGTTGTTAGGTATTTCTTTTTAGGAATACGTATTTGTATGTGTGGCATTTTTGACTTTATATTTTTTCAGTGGCGCCTTGTTCTTGCATGCAGGTCATGCTTCTGTTATTCTTCTACTTTTCTCTAATGTCAGCTATAAACTACATAACCTTCTACTATTTACAGAGTAATCTGAAGTGAACAATTTCTTAATTCTTGTTGGGGCAATGGGCAGCTCCTTTATTTGCTTTCAGTACTGCTTGGTTATCTGAATGTTGTTTGTGTTGCTCATGTCACTGTATCTACTGCTGAAACATTTAACTTGAAGGCCTGTATCTGTCTTGCCTCGAGCCATGGGTGAGTATCTTCAGTGATCCAATGGGTTTTCTTTCTGGCTGGGGTACTTAAATGTGTAGCACCTGTCTGTATTTCTCAGTGATTGGAGAATCTTTACTGTTTAGATCTAAGATGACAGAGTGAAAGAATTATAGCTGCATCGTGTTTGATATTGGTGTATTAAGAGACCTAGAAGGCAGTCTAGGATGACGTTGTCTTTGGATTTGGCATTGTTTGCAGTGAAGAATCAGTGCTGGCTATCCAAGAAGAGTGCTGGCCTGGGCAAGCCTCTAACTACTGAGGTGCCAAAGAGGTGACATTTGGGGGTGGTCAATGCTAACATGCTTCTTACCTGCCAGAATGCTTGGCAGACCAGTGCTGTTACTGTCTGGCTCGTGGTCTTAGCTGACTGTCTTTTCTAGATGGTGAAATCTCAGAAAGACAAATATTTAACCAGAGATAAATTCCAGCTTCTGGTTGACATGCGTCTTCTGTCTAATATCATCAAGCAGTAAATATTTTTACCATAATCCAATGAATGACAGTGAATAAGAGAGGTACTGGATACAGGTTGAATATTTTTGCTTTGTTGTATGCTTCAAAGCAAAACTCCAGGAGCATAAACTCACTTGGAAGGACTTGATGGCAGTGGATGCACTAGATGCTGCAACGAAGTCTGACCATCAAAGCTATTTTCAGGGAGCTATCCTTAAAGAGCTCAGGAGAGGTCAGATTGCCCTATACACTCCAAGGACAGCATATATCCTAAGTCTGCATCTCTAGATGTCTTTGGACATCTAGACATCTGTGCTCTGGACAGCAGCAACTGAATCTTAAGTTAAAGCCACCTGGAAAACATGAGATGCTGTGTCTTCCTTTGTGCTGCAGCTGTCATGTCTGACTTGAAGACTGAGATCTGGCTGAGACCCAGTCTAAAGAGAAGAGACTTTGTAGTTATCTTTATCAATCTCATCAAAGCTGCTGAGGATGGGCCACTACAAGCCCCTTGCTTGGTTCTGAGTAATTGTTTTCATTGCTGTGTTGTAGAATATCACCCCATGCCATGTAGAAGCATTTCATTCAAACATCTTTTTGATGCGTGGTTCTGCTCTTCCAATACCCCAGTAGCACTTTGAGTTTTTCCAGATTACTTCTATACAGCTTCAGTGCAAGATTTTAGTTGCATGCTTTTGAGTACAGGAAATTACAAAGGCAAATCAGTACTGAAAATTTTAAACACTTCCTTTTGTATGTATGTAATAACAGCTGCTGTTTTGACTCGAACTACAGTGGTAAGCTTTGGATGTCCGTGTATGAAACCGTGTTTTAAAAACCCTCCCCCATATCCTACAAAGCAGACTTCACCGTAAAATCCTTTCTTCACTATTTTGATGATGACCTACTGTTTGAATACTTTTAATCCTCAATCTGTATAAAAGTTATGTTTTGCATTAAATCCTTTTCCTCTGTGGATTTCTGAGGTAATCCTCTGTATGCCACATAGCTTGTTCTTTAAATTGCTTGCATACTAAGAGTTCTGTTTAGAAAGTTTTAAGACACTGATTTTAAACACAATTCAGCTGTGTATATATTTCTATCCAGAACTCAGTTTTATATGCTTTCTATCTCTAAAGTTGTATCCTATTGAAACTGTTGAGTACTTTCTGTAGTTTCATCAGTCACTGTAAGTCGAATGTGGCACTTGGCAGAGGAGTCACTCATGTGCTAGATAATTTTTTTCTTTAAATGACTTCTGTTGGGATTCCTTTCCTCTTGGAGATCTTACGGAAAAGAAAATCCATTCAAAAGGAAGTGTGTATATTTGGTTGTGCTAGGAGATGGAGATTTGTGCTGTTAAGGGTGTACTGAAATGTATTTTCCTTTATCTCATACTGTGTGCATCTGCAATATATTTTTCATCAGTTATCTGTCTCAAGTATAGAACATATGGAGACATAATGCATAAGGACATAGCATAAGGAGAAATTGTGGACTTTGTCATTGTGTTCCATTCCTGTGTTCTCTGTTGGTTTTGTTTAATATTTTAGTTAAAAATAAATCAGAAAAATGTCAGTAGAAGAGAAGGCACAAAACATCTTGGTGTTGGCCATGTCTTGGTGTTGGCCATGACTTGCTGTTTTCGTTTAATGGTATAAGGATTTATACTGTCTGCTGGAATAAGTGTCAGGATACTTGGTATCATTTGACCATGAAAAATGTGCAAGATTCTCATCCTCACCATCCATACGGTAATTCTTGGCATTCTTCCCTTCACTGTAGGCTGTACACATTGCTGACCTGAGCAAAGAGTTCATTCATCAGAGGGTGGATTCAGTGATTCAGTTTATATAGTGCAGCCTTACAGACTGTTGCATCAAGGACTAGTGTGAGGAGGCTACTCGAGATTCCTAAGGTGCTTCTCCTACAAAGATTAATGTGATGTAAATATATCCCCAGCCATCCTAATAGCATGGTACTAGAGGGTTTAAGTTCTTTATAAAGTTCCAGTCACCTTGTACTAAGCTAACGCTCTAAAGACGTATATTTTGTAGGATTTTCTCAGTCTAGATCTAAAGCAGATCTGCTATTTCTCAAGACATGAGTATAACTGAGTAAATAATTGTAACTTGTGTGCTCATGAAATCACTGGGGTGATTTTTCAGTTTCCAATTGCAGGAGAAGTTGCTAGGTTTCTATGTTTTCCCTCACTCAATCAGGTACAGGAGTTGCTAGAAAGTAAAGTAAGCTCCCTGTGAATGACTGCAAAAACTATCTTCTCAATACGGGTGTAAAGTAATGGGTGCTGATGAGTTGGTGGTTGGACTAGGTAATCTTAGTGGTCTTTTCCAACATTTTTGATTCTATTATTCAATTCAGATCACTGATGTTAACAGGGTACTTTGTGTATAATTTTAGTCACACATGCAGCTCACATTTGGAAGACACCTCTTCCCCATGTAGTGCACAAATCCTTGTGATAAGATGGGAAGACCTCTGAGTATGAATGAACATACACATTTGTGCATTTTATATACACATATATACATTTTATATGTATATTCAGAACAGTTCCTTCTGAATGCATATGAACACTTCAGTGAGGATCAAGATCTTGGTCAACTAGTGGATGTTGGTAGCAATCTAACTGGAGGAGGAATATTGTTTGCAATAGGTGTCCACTGCAGCACTGCTTACTGGAATTGAGAGGGAGGGCAGCATGCTGTTAAAGCTATGATACTTTGAGGGAGGATAAAGTAAATTCAGGGGGGAGTGGTGAACTATTCTCTTGGAGCTAAAATCCGTAATGCTTTTGTGGAGACAATAACTTATTATTGCATGAGCTGCTCATTACATTTTTAGTTGGTTTGTTTTAGCAAGTATGTATCTAAGTAATATTTAATCTACTGTGAAGTGTCTCAGTGGGATTCAAACTTGTGTTTCGTTATGCTTTACTATAAGCCATTATCTTCAATTTTTCCATCCCCGTCTTTAAGTGGGTCAATCTTACTTCCTCTCTAGATATTTCTTGTTAAAAACAGGGGCCTTAATTATGAAATAGCCAAGCATTTTTCTGACCTTTAAAAATATAATTAAGCTCTAGCATGATGTTAGTGTTCAGCTCAGTAGCACCTCTAGAGACTCATACGTGTTTTTAGTATTTTAATTGATCAATGAGCCTGGTTTTTAATGTATGTATTTAGTTTGTCATTCTGATACCCAGAAGTCAAAATTACTGATGATTTTGTCTTTCTGATTGCAGATAAAGCCACCTGAGAGTGCTAGCAAGTTACAGAACAACCGTTTTCCCAAACGGGTGAACAGAAAGGATATTCTCTACTTCCTTTTTTAATGGTGAGTTGGTCAATGGAGCTCATATTGAACACACTTTGTGATGTATGACTCTGCTATTTAAAGCTGTGGTAAACTTCTTAAACTGGAGACCAATGCTGAAGTTTGGAAACTGTCCAGAAGGTTTTGAATTTTGACTGGGAATCAGGCTTGTATTTCTCTCATGTTGAAGATGGGCTGCATTAGGCACTGAAACAACTGGCAAAACACACTGACAGGACAGGAGCCTGTTATTTAGATAGTAATCTTGTTGTGTAGAAAACAGAAATTTATTGTATTTGTGGATGCTCAGGAAATACCGGATTTTAAATTTGCATCCATTAATTATTTTTACCCTCTATAATCTGTACTTTGCTGATGTGCTGTCTTAGAGATTTAAACCAAATCTGCTGAGGTTATATGTTTGACTGCTTGCCTCAAAAAGTGCAATGGATAACAAAAGATTTATATTATTGATATTAAACTAACATCCCATGGAAAAACCCTCTTTTCCCCAGTCTGTCTTGGCTGGGATGCTCTGATACACTCCACGCTTCTGGATGCAGAACATGTTTTCTGTTTGTGGGAAAGCAAGAAAAAGCTGTGTAGCATCTGCTTGACTGTGATGGAAGATATGGGCTGTGCAGGTTGAAGCTAGAAAGGACTTCTGCCAAGCTTTAGGCAGTTTTGTTAGTGTAAGTAAAGATGTGCTGATTTTAAGAGACTGCAGCTTTTCTACATCTGTAACGGGAAGCAGAGAAACCTAAAACCTGGGGGGCATCTTTAGTGTTCTTCCTTTTGAGAAGACAATGAGGTTGAAAGCAGTGTTTAGCTGTTTGTGGTAGAGACCCCTTATTTCCAAAGTCTGTGAAATAAGCCTGTTTTGCATGTATAGTAAGGTGATTTTAAGTTGAGTCATTCTTGTCCTCACTTGGATGATCAATGTGCCTTGTCTCTTCTTGCTTCTCCAGGTTTCCCAGTGTGTAGCTAATACAAACAGCCCAATAGTTATGAAGTTGCTCAAAATAAAATATAACTGTTAACTATTCATGAAAGGTATAGATTCCTTAAAGTGCCAGCTTTTTGCTGGCTGAGTTGTCCAAAATTCTCCTGCTGTTCTCCAGAAGCCTATTTCTTTCTGCCCAGCTATAGTAAACTAATGAAAAGCACTGACTCAGTCAGCAAAAAGCTGTAGTTCATTAATTATATAGCAGTGTTAGGAGAGAGAAGCAGGACGGTGTTTCTCAATTGAGTGCTCTGTGGAGGTGGGGGGAATGTCCCAGGAACGAGGAGAGAGTATCCTGTAATCTTTGCATTGTAAGTGCGTAAAGTCAAGTTCATGTGGATCTATTTTTTAGTAGAGCTGACTTAAAAATCGAAGAAATGCGATCACAGATTCTGATCTTAATTGAGAGATGCATGCAATGTTCATGAGCTTCTGATGTTTGCTGATCTTGATTTTAAAGGAGACTTAGTATTTGTGTTTAACTCTTGCATGTATTGGCTTTGGATTCTATGCAGCGTGCCTTTATTTCTCATTGGGACTTCATAGAATCACAGAATCCTTAGAGTTGGAAGAGACCTCTGGAGGCTGCCTAGTCCAACTCTCCTGCAGTGAACAGGGACATCACAGCTACGTCAGGTTGCCCAGTGCCTTATCCAGCCTCACCTGGAAAGTCTTCAGGGATGGGGCATCAACCACATCTCTGGGCAACCTGTTCCAGTGCCTCACCACGTGCACTGTAAAACAGTTTTTCCTTACATTGAAACTAAATCTGCCCTCTTTGAGCTTGAAACTGTTTCCTCTTGTTCTGTCACCACAGTCTCTGCTAAAGAGTCTGTCTCCTTCTTTTCTGTAGCTTTCCTTTGGATACTTGACTGATGTTTGGAGTTGAAGTACTTTATTTTTGAATTGTAGCGTGGCAAAATGGATTTGATGGTCATATGCAAGGTGAAGTAATTTGATAAAAGTGGCATCTGGGCAGTGAGAGACCTCAGTATGCCCATCCTGTTCAGAGCAATGGTTTGAACAGATTCTTCATAATGACGGTCTATATGAGCAGTTCAATACCATGTCTATACTACAAATGGTTGCAGTTTCTGGATTCTTCTTTGAACTCTTTTTGTGACAGGCATTACAGTAACTCCCCTTCAGAATTATACAGCTAATATGTGGGAATCTGCTCGAAGATGAGGTTTAAATCTCAGTTGTCTGTGCACAGATTTAACTAAATCAGTTTCTAAATTTAAACTGATGTGGTTAAATTGCTTCTTGAACTGTGTGTCGATTAGTCTCTGATGGCTTGATTTTTCCATATATGCAGTTTGTCTCTGTGGATTACATTGACTATTTAAAGCGTAGTTGAAAGCAATGTTAAGAATTGATTAGTTACATAATTTGGTGTGTGAAAGGACAGTGTAATCTTCAGGAGACAGTATTGCTCTCTGCAGCCCGAAAGGAGGTTGTGATGAGATGGGCTTTGGCTTCTTCTCTCAGGTAACTGTGATAGGACACGCGGGAACAATCTCAAGTCATGCCAGGGGAGATTCAGGTTGGGTATTAGGAAGAATTTCTTCTCAGGAAGAGCGATGAGGCATTGCAATGGGCTGCCCCGGGAAGCGGCAGACTCATCATCCCTGGTGGTGTTTAAGGGTAGATGTAGTACCTGAGGACATGGTTTAGGTGAGGAATATTGGCGATTGGTGAATGGTTGAACTAGGTGATCTTAGGTCTTTTTCAACCTTTATGATTCTTAGATGACTCAAATGATGCTTCTTGAGAATTGGCATCAGTGCCTTTGTGCCTAATGTTAATTTGTTAATCTACAGAACCTCTGGTCTCTAATGCAGTTGTGCAAATTTTGCTTAGTTTGTTGTGATCCTCAAACAGCCTTAGGCCTTAGGCTGACAGCCGTGATACTGCCTGCCTTCTGGAGCCTCAAAACATGGCCACTCATGCACAGTGGCCAGCTGCTTGCAGCCATGGTCAAAAAGCCCTGTCCTTTTGGATTGTGAGGTCTCACCAGCTCAGTGGGATTTAAACTAATAATCGTGTTTCCCAATATAGTATTTCACTCACAAGGATAACAGCAACACCAGTTGGTGGGATGGATGCTTCTTAGCTTGTTGAGGCTGTGAAGCTGAGAATGTGGTGTTTGAAGGGAAGGAGGAGGACCTGACCCTACTGTTTGATGAAGGGAGAGGGGGCCCTGGCTTCTGACTTTCCTCGTAGAACTGTTCACATTTCCTTTATAAAACAGTGATACGTTCAGATGGAAGTGCAGAAATAGCCCTGAAAAATGGAAATTTTGTTTAGAGGTTTGCAACACAGACTTGATGGTTTTAGATGAGAGAACACTTTGGGGGAAGTGAGCACTGATGCATGATGCAGTTAGGAACTGATGATGATTGTCTCTGACTCGGTGTGCAAATCAAAAGATGATGATTATTGTGTTACGTCATCTTTGCAAAACGTTTTGTTTTTGAAAGGCATGCATTTTACTTAAGGGAAAACACTCAGCACCTTCATTACAAATCTTCTGTGACAGGCTATACGTAAAGACTAAAGGCATAAGGAGAGCCTTTGAGTATTCTTTGCATCCCCCGGATCTTTCTGTCTAGGTCAGCTGAGAAAAGGAGAGGATGAGAGGCAGCAGGCACAGACCAGAACACAGGAAGTTCCCACTGAATGTGATGAAAAGCTTCTTTACTTTGAGGGGAACAAAGCACTGGAACAAACTACCCTGAGAGGTTGTGGAGTCTCCTTTCACCTTTCAGAGTACATTTATTGAAACAAGCATAAAAATCTTTTAATACTTCATGCCTTTTAAATTAATTTGGTCTTCAGCATATATATGCTGTTGGTATATGGTATATGCTGTTTTGTTGTTTTTTTTTTTCTTGCAGATAAACAATTTAAACCAACATATACCACACTAATGTTCAACAAAAGCATGTTTTTATGAAAATGATGCATATATGAATTAGTGAACAAGGGAAATATCATTCGTAGTGTATGCAGGAGAAACGTCACGTAACACAGACCTTACAATGCATCAGATGCTTCTGCGAGTCTTGGGAGTAAATACATGAGAAATACCTATTTTCTTCTGTTCAGTAAGATTTTGTTGGTCTGGAAACAGAATCTCTTACTGGGACTCCAAAGTGATTTTGAGAGATGGGACAGCAGAGGATGACAGAAAATTGCAACAACTCTGAGCCGTTTACCGTAATTTTATATTCCTAGCAACAAGAATGACAAGAGTTGAATCTTCCTCCAATGACAGTATTGATGCTGGTTCTTGCAAAAGCTGTTATTAATCACCCAGGCCAATGTATCTTTCTGGTCTAGTTTTGACAGTAAGTAATCACTTCTGTTTAGCTTGCTATTCACCTGTACAACTAGATGTAGCTGGTCTTTTCAATGTCTCTGTTCTGTTTCTGTATGAGAGGTTAACTTGAATCACTAGCTGTCTTTCTCTCTGTCTTTCTGTCTTTCTTTTTTTCTTAGTACCAAAGCAGATTGAGTGCTCTCACTATCACTTACGTAGTCTTGGCTATAAAGGCAGTAATTCCATAAACTGCTTTGGCTTCTTTCCTTTGGATTATGTTTCTATTTGCTTACGTCTGATTCCAGCCTGCAAGTAGCTCAGCCAGGAGCAGCAGTTACGATAGCAGAGGGGTTGAAAGAGGGAATGGGGAAAAAAATCCATTTAATTAAATCAAGAAGTGGTTGTTTTGCAGCTGCCATAAAAAGCACAACTTTAAGTGGAGTGGGTCCTAAGGCAATAGCTGGGTTTTGCTTCCGAGGAAACATAACTCACCTTGTGGTTGAAGCATTTATTGCTCAGTATTGGTCTGATCTACGTCCAATTTCCAGTCCTTCTACAGTCCCTGAGAGCCCGTAAGCATAATCAAATAGCTTTGTCTTCCTCAACTATGTAGCTGAGATGATGCTTGCTTTCCTTAACTTTGGAGAGTAAAAACAATGTCTAAGTGTACAGATACTGTAGTAACACAGGTACTGTGCAACCTTGCTGTAACAGACTTTCAGGTGCTCTTTTGGGGTGGTAACCTTGCCAAACTTAGGCAGTCCTTTTCTTTAGTGTTTTTTTCATTGGCCTTTCTGCCAAGACTTTGGTTTGCTGCCAGCAGGATGGCTGCCAGCTAGTGGGAAGATGAGGTCCTTCCCCAGGCATTTGGTGGTTGAGTGTGTTGGATGGAAAGAGGTAGATAAAGCCATGAATTCTGTGCATAAAGTATCTTTATTCCCTTCTTTCCTGTGAAACCTTCATTCACTAAAACTGGGGTGAGACATAATTCAAAGCTACTATGCAGGCAGGTTTTCAGCCTTGAGATGGCAGTTTTTTTTTCCCAAGTGTTTTCCCTTCCCTATTCACCTTGTCCCCAAAAAAGCAAAATAAATTTAGTTCTTTTTTGACCTTTACATAGTGAATAGGCTTCTTAGCCTATAGCAACATGCTGTCATTTTGGTTTGGATCCTCTTGAAGATCTGAGGACTCGCTGTGTACAGTAATACAAGTAGAATTCAGTTCAGGTCTTTGATCATAGTGAGAGAGCATTGGGACAGCATCTCCTTCTGTACTCTGCTGCTGTCTCCTAAGTGACTGTAGTGTCCTGGGGGGGGATAAAAGCCTGACCTCTAAAATGTTAAGTATTAGAAATTCTAGCACCGCAATCAGGCGTGTTTTGATGATGCAGATCCCCCCAGCTGTGGGCTGTATGAATGATTTTCTTTTTTGAGTAATATAAAATTGTAAGGTGCTCTTTAGGAGTGATCAGAATCTAATGGGTCTTGATAGTTGGAGAGCTTGTTTGGAACAAATATCCCACTTCTCTTCCCCGAAAATGGGTATAATGCAGACACAGGATCATCAGCACCCCCTAGGCAGCTCCTGTTGTACCACACAACTTGCTAATGTCATCTCTAGCCATAGTTTCCTATGGCATATTTCCTAATTCCTTTTGAAGTCTTTGAACGTCTCTGGAGGTCTACAAGCAGAAAACCACTAGTGGGTGGTGCCATTCTTCCTTGCAAACTGCATTTATTTAGTTCAGGTCTGCTTTTACTCTGCTGCTGTGCTATTCTATAATATTATTACCCAGTATAATAGTGCAATATTATACTACTCTGTTTTCCTTCCAACTCTTCACTTGATATTGACTAAATATTGACTAATTGATATTGACTAAAAGCAGAACTGGGGATAGATGGAGTCAGCACGATGCTCCCAAATGCTCAATATTAGGTTCTGAAATTTAGTACTCTTAAAAAACAGTACTAACATTTTCAAAACTGATACATACATAAATTTATATATCCATATAATGTAATAACTACATACAGCATATCTATATAAAAAGGAAAGGAAGTAGATTCTACCTATGTAGTTAAAATAGGTTCTACGAAACATGTTTACGTGCACTAATTTGAAATACTGGAAGAAAGCAGACTTAAAAAACAATTTACCATTATCACTGGAAGAATCTGTATCCCCAGTAATCTTAGCTAAGATTTGATTACTGTAACTGGAAAAAGTTGCTGAAGCTTCTTCTAAGTGATTGATTATATGTAGTGAGAATGTTCTTTTTCCTTGAAGCTGGTTTCTGGAGCAGTCCTGCCCTGCCAGCTCCATGGAGATCTGTTGATGCAATGCCAGATTTCATGGAACACAGCTTTTCAACCTTCCAGAAAGAGGATTTTTAGAGAAGGCTGACTGCTGTATTTGGTCTGAGACTCATGATGGTTTAATAGTAGCTTATTTAGCTCACAATGGGAGTTACTGTAAGCGTAGTGAGGAAATCTCTTAAGTGCTGGAAATAAGGCTTTGTATTATTACATGTTACATTTAGTAATGCTTGATGTTCATTTTAGGCTTCATTTAAAAAGAAAACAAAACAAAATCAAACAAGGATTATAGATTGAATTATTAGGAAGCTAATACAGGGCAGAACTTTGACCTGTAAATTTGGGATGCTGGTAAAAAGGAGAATATGTTACAAAAGAGCCAACGTGGGAAAATGTTTTGTGTTTGGGGTGATCTTTGTATATTATGTGCTTCATGCATTAATAAGATAATTATCACATGTATTCGTTTGTTTGTTTGTTTGTTTTTGTACTATACTGCAGTTTTGTTGTTTTTTGTTTTCATTTTTTGTATTATTCTGTTCTTGGTGAAAGATATTAGTTGGTATCTGTCCAGGTAACTTAAGTTTTTGAAAAACGTCTTCAGCAATGATGAGGTAGGAAAGGGATATGGTCCTTTTTTTTTCTCTTGACCCTGTTATTTGATTATAATTCAACTGTAGGTGTATACGGAGCTTCTGTGCCTTTAATAGCTGAATGTTCTGCTGTGCTATCTATAACTATTACTATTTTATGTTAAGATCTGGAAAATTATGAAGTACTAACTTCTTGTTTCAAAGATGACTGATTTTTGTGATAATTTGAAGGTAACAATGTGGAAGACAGAGAGGAGGAAGGTTACTTGATAGGGAGGAATTGCATAATTAGTGCTCAAGTTTATGAACACTGGCAGATAACTTGTAGGAAAGCTATGAAAAGTATTCCTGCTCTGGGAAACCTCTAATCAGAGCTCAGCCCTCTTTAGGCAAAACAGCCACGTAGAGCTGCAGAATCATAGAATGGCTGGGTTGGAAGGGACCTTTAAGGTAATCTAATTCTGACCCCTCTGCTATGGGCAGGGACACCTCCCTCTAGACCACGTTGCTCAAAGCCCCATTCATCCTGGCCTTGAATGCTTCCAGGGAGGGGACATGCACAGCCTCACTGGGCAGCCTGTTCCAGTGTCTCACCACCCTCAGTAAAGAATTTCTTCATGACATCTAATCTAAATCTACCCCCTTCCAGTTTATACCTGGCTGCATTAGTTCTGGCACTTAGTCAGACTGTGTGTAGGTTGTGCTGAGTGTGGTTGTTTTTTTGCCACTGTAGTGATGCCCTTCTATCACTTGCATCTTGGTTTATGTACCAGTCCTCGATTGCACTACACTCTGTGGTATGCTCTGGTCCATCTTGTGGTGACTGGCATGCTTTGTGAGAACAGATGGCACACTTGGCTCACACTTAGGAATTCTTATGTTGCTTTCCTTATACTCAGCTGTTAATAATAGAATCTAAATACAATATTTTGTTAAATTTTTCCATAGAATGAACCCAAAGAAACGTGTTTTCCACACATAGCCTTAGCTGTTCTTTCTTTATTTCTGATACATAGGGAAAGTAAATACTGATTGCTTCCTTCTGATTGGGAAAATCTGGAGTTTAGAGCTGAAATCATGCAACCGTGAGATGACTTGGGTTGGAAAGGACCTTAAAGATCATTGAGCTTCAACCCCCTGCCATGAGCAGAGTAGCCAAGCACTAGACCTGTCTGCCCAGCGCCCCATCCAGCCTGACCTTGAGTACCTGCAGGGATGGGGCATCCACAGCTTCTCTGGGCAAGTGGTGCCCGTGCCTCACTGCCATCTGAGTAAAGAGTGTTTTCCTTGGGAGGAGTGGATGGGAAGCTCTGCCTTGGGGAATTGTAGCTTAAATTTTCATGATCTGTTTGCGTACTGCAGACGTGTGCTGGGAAACTTTTATGCTCAAAGACATTGGTTGTTCAGGTGGATATTGAAGTTACGTGCAAGACATTTCAGGCACTGTGAGATATACTATGGTGGACTGGTCAAACATTGCTACAGCTGCTTTCCAGTGGAAAAATCTGTCCTGCCTGGTGAGAACTGGGGTTCGAGGAGGCACATCAGGAGCTGAGGCAGACAAAGACTGATGCTGAACTGTCAGGATACAGAGTGTTTTTTCTCTTGCAGTTTGACCTGTGTAATTGCTCTCATCTATCATCCTAGAGTTCCAAGTGCATAACAGCTGTGTGTATGTGTGTGTATATATCAAATGTATGTACGTGCACTGTATATGTGTATGTGTGCACGATTTTTTAAATGAAAAACAACTATGAGAACTTAACACGTCCCCCTGACGTTTTAGATTAACTGCTGAGGGGAAAAAGTTGAAGAACAGCATATTTTTTCTGAAAAATGCTGTTCTGAAAGTATTCTCTTGGTAACAATTATTAGACCTGTAAGGGAGGTAAGGAACACAATGTATTGCAATATGAATGGGTATTATTGGGCATGAAGTGGATCCTTCATCCATTTCTGTACTTTCCCCTGCAATTTAAGGTTAATTGGAATCCTGAGAAGCAAATTACTGAATTTGCTTCTGGTTTAGCTTAAGGTGATTTGAGGATTTGAACTGCATGTTCTTCACCACATGCTGGATACTGGAGGTCTTAACGTTCAGCCTTCATCACGTGGGCTGTGACCCAGACAGGTATTTCGAGCACTTTAAATCCAGCAAGGCTCTGTTAAATGGCATCAGGCTAATCCAGCAAGGCCTAGCTGCCTTCTACATTTTCTTCAGATAATCAAGGAATTAGCTTCTGATAACACTTGCTGTTTGTGAAGGAGGAAGGCTGGTACAAGTGTGTTCTAAATGGACTCCAAGAACTGTTTATGCATTTTTGTAGTTTAAATATGTGAGGAAAAACACACTTTTAGTGCAAATTTTTAACATTTTTTACAGAATTTGTTCCAGTGTCGAATTGTCTGAAGTAGCATTACATACCATACAATCATAATGCTGCTGGTGTTCATATATGATCAAATTATTGCATTTCTGTAATCTAGATCATACAACCATAGAATGGTCTGGGTTGAAAAGAGACCACAGTGATCATCTAGTTTCAACCCTCCTGCTATGTGCAGGTTTGTCAACCACTAGATGAAAGGAAACTTTCCTTAATTCAAACTGCAGTGAGAATATGTATTAGGGTGCTTGCTTTGACTGGTTTGGATGCCTAGTACGCATTCATCCAGGAGGCCTTACTGAAAGAATCCCAGTTACTGTTCTCTTTTGATAGTTGAAAATAACAGCTGCTCTGCACCTGCAGTTTCACAAGAGGGAGATGGTGTTTATAATGCTTTTTGAACTGCAGTCCTATCAGATCCTGCAATGGGCAGATGCTGAACAAGGCAAACTTCCTCCAGATGAGTAGGAAACATCTTAGTATGCTTGACTTAGCATTTTTCTTGTCAGTTTTTGATTTTATTACCTCATTGTCCTAAGAGAAACAGAATGTGCTACAAAAATGTAGTGGTACTGGATAGGTGGGTATCATTAGTATTTTAAGTGTGCTGTGAAGTATTTGAACCGTGATTTGCTTCAAGGCTAGGAATGCTTCTGCTGAGTGGTATGAGAATGACCTGAGAATGACACATAGGCACTTTTCTAGCTAGCTGGGCTATTGACTTCGGTTAAAGAGAGTGTGAACTGTGTGGCTCTCTCTGTAATTAACTCCGTAGTCAAACTTGATGAGATCCATGGAGATGACATCTGGAAAGAATTTTGACCTGGTATTGGAGGATTGTGCCATACGGAATTAGCTTGATGTTATAACTAGCTCTCTGCTGCTCTGTGATTTTACTCCTTTTGACCTCATACAGCTTATACTCCTCATTAAATGTTATCATTTAGGTCACAAAGGTGAAAACAAAATGAGACTTGACAAGATGCTGCTTTTCTGATCAGCGCTGTTGTCAGTTCTTGCACGTTTTCATTTGTGTAACCGTTGGTTATTCAAAGTAGAAAGGGCTGAATTAATTTAGCAGCCCTATGGTTTGCACATGCAGAGATGGTGCAGAAGCAGGACAGGGGATTATCAATCTTAAGTCGTCTTCCTCTGCTGTAGGACAAAGCGCTGCTTCTGCTTTCTTAACACAGTGCTGAGTTCCTCCTTCTGGCTGAGTGCTTCTTTTCAAGCAGTGGTATTTTTAAAGCATAAATGTTACTTGAGAGGTAGACTGCGGTACAATAACGTAGCTTTGTATTTATTTCTTTCACCTCTGCTTGAAAAAAAAGAGCTGCCACGTTTTTTATATATGCCCAAGGAAAATATTTTCGAGTTGCTGTGCAGAACTATTGAGATAGAACTTAAACTCCGACAAATGCATACTGTGTATCGTTTCAGTGAAGTCAAACAGAAATAAAACTAGAAATAAAGGAAAACAAATGGTGACTCAATTCAGTTCTGTTTGTTTGAATAGGAAAAGAGACGATAATAAATTCTTGGAGCATGATACAGGGAAAGGTCATATGAAAGGAAAATGTTTTCAGTGCAGCATAAGTACTTATTGGAACAAGTCTATTCTTAAGATAGCAAAAAACAATCAAATGCTCTCAAGTGACTTGAAAAGCCATTTTTTCTCCTGTGTACACTTGTAACATTTAGAATGCATTTGATGCTAACGTAGTATTAGTTTGGGATAGGAAAATCAGTGGTGGCAGTAAGTTTTTCTGTTGTTTTTAACGTATGAAGGCAGCTGAACAGATGTTCAGAATGGTATGGAATATTCCTTCTTTCCCATCCCACCATTCCTCTCAAATAGAGCCATCTGGAGGGGGCTTGTGCAGAACGAGCAGCCATCGTGCTAATAGCAAGATTAATGTCTCAGCATCTTTTGTTGATACTTTAAACTGGGCACGGTTTGTTCAAGGGGAAAGCAAAAATGTGAGTTGTCATCATTGTGTGTGTTGTTAGTCATCCACGTGAATATGGAGAGAAGATGAGTAATTGTGCTCTTACTGAACAATAAAATAAATTTATGGTGGCCATTCCAGACTTGGACCCATACAGGCTGAGTTCAACCTTTTTCCATGACAGTGATGTGACTGACCACTTTTTGCCCTTAAGCAGAGTGTGAGGTAACGCCATCCTCTTACATCAGATTCAAATGTACCTGTTTGGGTTCAGCAAAAGCTTCTGTGTTTTCTTAGAGTGTTTTTTTTTTTTTTTAGCCCAATGTTGTTGGTGGTGCATTTGTTTTGTTGTTTTGTTTTGTTTTGTTTTTTTCCCCAGCAACAAGTATAGCTGGAAGATGCCTCCCAGTTTAATTAACTTAATTTCTTGAGTACCATTACTTCATCTGGGAGAGAAAGATCAGTGTTTTGATGTAACAAACAAGGTTTTGGTTAGGAAAAGAACAGCTGATGAGAGGCTCTAGTCAAGTGTGAAGGTGTCCTGGTTCGTCTGTTTTCCAATATAGGATGAGGTACAAAGGAGTGGATGGAACTGATGCTGGCAGGGTGAGTGAATTCATGACAGCAAGCTATTGTATTGTGCAATCTGTGAGCATCTATTGAATTTCAAATATGCAGGGTTTTTTTCCTACATAGTTATCCTACAAGCGTTGATGCATTTTCTCTTCCGTGTTAAGCTTAATGAATGAGAATCATATTTCAAAACTTAAAAGTAGTTGCAGTGGACTGCCTTGTTTTTCTTTCATCGCTTTGCGTTTTGTTTTGTGAAAAGAATTTCAAAGAATGGGAACTCAATATTATATTCAAGAAAGCAACTTGTCTTGAGGTGTTTAAAGCCTGAAACTGCTCCTGCCCTCATGTAGTAAGCTGCTCTAAGTGAGAGCATGAATCAAAAGAAGGAGACAGCCAAAAATTATTTCAGGTGGCTTTTGGGGAAATATGAGCATAGAGAAAGGAGGAAAGATTAAAACTAACTGAGAAATGTTTTATAATCGATTAATTTGGCTGATAAGAACTTAATACAGGAAAAAAAATATATATACTCCAATGTCCTAATCGAATCAGAAAAGAGCTGTAGTGGAATTCTACAGAAATGAAGATAAAAATGCAGTAACCTCAGTTATGCTGATGATTGTATGCTTGTTTAATTTATAGAAAGCACGAAATATCTTTCTTTAACGATTGTTAGGCTACTCAAAGGATCATACACATCTTGTACTTACTTTGGAGTAGAAGATGAAACTTCATCACAATCTGTCAAAATGACACAATTTTTATCTCCTTGGAAACTGCTGGGGATGAGCACTGTGATGGAGAGGAGTTAGTGTTGGGATTGTAGTTTTGGAATGTTTTCTTTCCCTTCAGAAGGAAGAATTTAAAGTAGTAACATCTCTCAGTCTTGTTCATTGTGCCACGCTTCCTAGATAGTGGAAGTGTAGAGCTGTGTTAAAGAAACAAAATCGTTTGGGTGCTAATTTCACCAACAGTACTAGGTTGGTGTGACTAGATCAGAAGCGGTGGTCTGATGCTGTGAAGACAAGAAATTCTTGTTTCAGCCTTGGATGTCAATGCCTTTTTCAGGTATATTTGGTAGTCAGAAGAAAGATTTCTGGAAATGATGATGGTAGACGATTGCTTGTAAAATAAATTTCACCTATTCCTTTTGAGGTGGGTATTTTCTAGGCATTTTGCTTTATGTGCAATGTCTTGCCAAAAGATCTGATTTACTAAGGATAAGAATTTTTTTTCTTGCTCTTTAGTTACTTTGAGGAGGAAAATGCTATTAGACATTCTGTGTACTTGTGACAAATGCCTGCCCTTGTCGGAACAAACAGTATCAAAACCAAGAATTGCATTAAGAAAAAAATAAAGAAAACACGAAAAAACCGTGCATTTACTAATAAGAAAATAATATACTTGGTCTCTTAAATGAAAGTATAGAAGTAAAGCACTTAAAGCACTTACGACTTACAATCATGGTGTTTAGTCCAAATACTTCATTTTGATATTTTGAGACAGTAATTGCATGCTGGATGGATCTTCTAGTTTTTCACAGTTCTTTTAAAACTTGGCAATTGCAGGTAATCTTATTCCGGGCCATTTAAACAATGGTATACAGTAATGGATGCCATGTATTTCACAAACTTTTGCAGCATACAAAATGCTGATTAAAAGCTTGGTTGGAATTAACTTAGTTTAAAAAAAAAAACAACACACATTGTTTTGTTTTTTATTAGAAAGGATAGATTGATGACACCCAGATTGTGAACTTAAAATAATGATTTTCACATTCTCTGCTAGTTCTCATTTTCTTGTCATTACAGACAGAGAAGTAAATCTTGTCACTACAGACAGAGAAGTAAATGAAATTCACAAGTCAGTAGGAAAAATTCCCAAAGCTTGGGTTCCTAGTTATCGTCGTCTTTTTTTTTTTTGAATGAGGGAAAACACAATGGAATGTGTGTAAAGGAATGTGTATTCCTTTCCTTCCCTTGAGATAAGAGAACTGGAGTATGTTATTCATGTAGCCTCTTCTTTGCATCTTCAGTGAAGGATGAAGGCCTTTGGAGTACAAGGAGATCTGTGCTGGTAGTGGCTGGGGGAAATCCGGAGAAGGGATAGCATCTGCAGATCTGGAGCTTTGGGTCTGTTCATCTTCCTGCTTTTTCCCTTCTCTTCCTGTTTAGCACGCCCCAGATAGCTTGAATTACAAACTTGAATAGGAAAATGGTCAGTGTTGCTCCAGCTGAGTGCAACTCAGATGGAAATTTAGCGTGTTGAGTTGAGGGGTAGGACAGCAGGTGTGGCAAAATATAACTGCAGGCATTTGAAGAGCTGAAGTACCCTGGGCACAGAGGCAGTGTGGTTTGTATGAGGCGTGTAATCAGAGTGTGAAGCTAGAGGCACAGAAGCGTACAGCACTTCTGTGTGTTTGCTGAGGTGGTATTCAGTTCTAGGTTGAAGTGCTTACATTTAGGTAGCTGCATAGCAGAGCTTATGCATGAGGTATTTCATCTCACCTTATTGTACTTGTATCCTTCTATTGATGCGACAAAGAAGTTGTTCTCTTGGCTTCTGTGGACCACTTGTGAGGAGCGTAGTTGCTGAATACATTTATGTAATATCAAGCTCCATTGCTTTCAACAGGCGACTTATTCAATCCATCTCTTTCTTCTCTACAGAAAGAGAATTATGGTGGTTCCTCTTTTTTTTCAGGGGGCTGTGAGAGTCGTCAGTGAAAGTACTAAAACCTCCTAAAAGTTATGTATTCAGAGAGAATTGGGATGAATGTATGGAAAGCTCTTTTTTGGGGCAGATATGTTCAGCTTTTTATATTCTACTAGAGGGCATAAGAAAAAAGCCTCCTTTTAAGAATAATAATAAAAAAATTGAGCAGTGTCTTTGAGATAATAAAATAAGGAGACGTTCACAAGTAAAGGGATTATATAATGAACTGGCATTCACTTTGTATTAATGGTGAACATATAAAGAACTTGAATATCACAAGAACCACAAAATCTAGCTCCTTTTTTAGATTATTCTGTTGGTATGTTTTTAGTGCAAATGACAGTGCCTTTTGGGGGATGTGGAAAGGCAAAGGCAGATTCTAGGAGCAGCTGTTGGTTTGAGTTTTTGCCAGTTGGTCAAACACTTGAAAACTCAGCTTGCCTTTTATAATAGGCATGCTCTGCTGTTGTTTAGAAAGATTGTACATTTTGTTTGTCTTCTTTCATCTTTGTTACTGTACATCTGCTTTCTACTTGATTTTTAAATCTGACTTGCCAAGGCAATGTCAAGCTCCCTGCATGCAGTGCAACAGCTGCTGGCTGCAGGACGGTGGTCAGAAGTGACCTGGGGGGAGGGGATGCTTTGCAGGAGCAGGAAAAGCCTAGGAAGAGAAGCACCAATTCCTTAGTTATCTCTGTCTGTAGATAGATCTTTACCTGCTTACCTCTAAGGCAGTAACTGTCGCTAAGCGCCTTCTAATTTTAAAACGTAAGGCAGTTTAGCCTAAGTTGTTATGAGCAAGGGAAAAAAAAAAAGAAAAAGGAAATAAGAAAATGGGGGGAATGTATCTAATGCAAATTTTTAATGGCCTGATCTAAGCTAATTCAAGTTTCTGATGTGCTGTTCTTTTCAAACGTGCATGGAAATTAAGTTAACTGCGCTTGTTGTTGTCTGTAGGGTTTGAGCGGTATCTGAGCTCAGGTCAGTTTGGCCCTGTGAGGTGTTGTTTGTGATCAACATCAGACGGATTTCAGCAGATGTTGAGTGACATCCAACCTTATGTTTCCTTTCTCACCTGTTGACTTTCGTTCTTGTTCTTAGATCTGGTGCTCGTGTCTCATATACTTCTGGTGCAGCCTCAAAACTGCTTTCTGGGCCCTTCATCTCTGCCAGATGCAGAGGGTGGGCTGATGCTGTGGCACCATGTGGAAGCTGATCCCTGGCTTGCTTGAAGCAGAGGTGTGAATTTGCATTCAGGGTGACTAATGGTGTACGCACTGCGCAGACAGGCTTCTGGGTCAGGAGTTGTGTGATGCCCAGCTGAGGCTTGGTCCTATTCATCTTAGTGCAAGTCTCTGATTGTAGTATCTGCTTAGCTAAAGTAAAACAGTCTTTTGTGATTGGTCCCAACCTTCTGAACTGATACAAGTCTTAAAATTAATAATGTCTTTGTTTTGTCTTCTGTTTATCTGGGGGTGGATGGGAAGAGAAGCTGTATTAAAATTGGTATAAAATCCAAATGTGATTGATCACATACCTGATTCAACATGTTTAACGTAGTGGCAGATAATCAGAATGAGTTTCTCTGCTACTAATAAGCTGGGGCTCAAGCATAATCTGAGATGGCAGAGGAGCATGGAACTAGAGACATAAGGAAGAACTTTTTCTCTCGGAGTGGTCAGGCACTGGAATGGCCTGCCCAAAGAGGTGGTGGAGTCGCCGTCCCTGGCAGTGTTCAAGAGTCATCTGGATGACGTGCTGTGTGATATGGTTTAGTGTTTGTGGTGGCAATGGTGATGAGGAGACGGTTGGACTAAATGATCTTGTAGGTCTTTTCCAACCTTGTGATTCTATGATTCTATGAACTCAGTGGAACACAGTTGCAGTAACTGTATACACTGCAGAACACGAATCTGGGAATCATAGACTGATACCACAGAATCATAGAATGGCTTAGGCTGGAAGGGACCTTAAAGCCCATGTAGTTCCAACCATTCTCCCATGGACCAAGTTGTCAGCCACTAGATCAGGCTGTCCAAGGTCCCATCCACCCCTTGAACACCTCCAAGGATGGGGCATCCACAGCTTCTCTGGGCAGCCTCACCACTCAGAGTATGGAATTTTTTCCTAACATCTAACCTAAATCTCTCTTTTCCCCATCCTATTGCTATCAGACTGTGTAAGAAGTCACTCTCCCTCCTGTTTATGACCTCCCCTTCAGTACTGAGCGGTCAGAGTGTGGCCTCCTCAGAGCCTTCTCTCCTCCAAGCTAAACAAGCCCAGCTCACTCAACCTTTCTCTATAAGAGAGGTATTCCCAGCCTTCTGATCATCTTTGTGGCCCTCTTCTGGACCATCTCCTCCAGTTAGGCATCTTTCTTGTGCTCAGAGCCCCAGGCCTGGGCACAGAACTCCAGATAACTTCTGCCTTAGCAGGGCAGAGCTGTGTGGGATAATCCCCTCCCTTACCCTGCTGGCCACCCCTCTTTTGATGTAGTCCAGGATACTGTTGACTTTCCTGGGTTGTAAGAGCATGCTGCTGGCTCATGTCTAGTTTTCATCCATCAGGAGCCCCAGGTCCTTTTTTGTAGGGCTGCTCTCAGTAAGTTCTCTCTTTTCTTTACAGGGTTGCCCTGAGCCAAATGCATGATCTTGCCCCTGGCCTTGTGAGACCTCTTTACATTCACGTGGGCACACTTTTCAAGCCCGTTCAGATCCCTTTGGATGGCGTCCCTTCCTTTTATTGTGCCAACGGCACCGGTCGGCTCAGTGTCATCAGCAAACTTGCTGAGGGTGCACTCAATCCCACTGTTCAGGTCATTAATAAAGGTGTTGAAGAGCACCAATCCTGAGATGGATCCCTGGTGATATTACTCTTGACTGGTCTTTACTTGAAGATAGAGCTGTTGACTACAACCTCCTGACTGTGACCATCCTACCAATTATTTGTCTGTAGGATGGTCAGGCCTTCAAATCTGTATTTCTCCAATTCAGAGATAAGGGTGTGGTGCGGCACCATGTTAAAGGCTTTGCACAAATCCAAGTAGATGGCTTCAGTTGTCCTTCCTTTGTTCATCATCCATGCTATGATGGATGCCAGCATCCATCATAGCATGCCACCAGACTTGTCAGGCACAGTCTGCCCTTGGTGAAGCCATGCTGGTTGTCCTGGTTTATTGACATGTGTCTGAACATATCTTCTGAGAGGATCCTCATTATGATCTTACCGTGAGGCTTACCAACCTGTAGTTTCCCTGGTCTTCCTTTTTTTCTTGTAAATGGGAGTTTCCCTTTTTCCAATTGCCAGGAATTCCACTTGACATTCATAACTTCTCGAGTATATTGGAGAATGATTTGGCAACCATACTAGCCTGTTCCTTCAGGACCTTGGGATGCATGTTGTCTACCTCCAAGCTTAATCTCTTTCATGATCTTCTCCTCATTGGTGAGTACCAGGTCCAATAACGCTTCACCTCTGGTTGGTCTGTCAAATAATTAGATCTGGAAGTTATCCTTAATGGACTCCAGGAATCTTGTGGGTTGCTTTAGCCTGCCATGTTGTTTTCCTGGCAGAAATCCAGGTGTTTATAAACCCCCATCAGGATGAGAGCCTGCAGGCATGGTGCTCCTATTAGCTGAAGTAGGAAGACTTTGTCAACAGTCTGTCATTGATCAGGAAACCTGTAGTAAACCACAACCATGAGATGTCCTGTATTGACCTGATCCCTAATTTTAACCTGCAAGCTCTCAACTTCATTGTTGCTGTTTCTCAGAGGCAACTCTTAAGGAACCTTTATTTAATTCCTTGAGGTTTTCTTATAATGAGTGGTTTCCATTTCTTTGGAAAATACATCTTAGCCTACATAATTACACTTAATGCGTAAATTAATCAGAATGGAATAAACTTGCTGCTGTTTCCTTTGGATACAGAGACTAGCTCAATTTCTTGTAACAGAAGTTACAAGCAGGCCTTGTTCTGGAAGGCTGGAAACAGCAATAGAAAATACAACTAAAGAAAATGCACTGTCTCTGGAAGTCCATCTCTGCACGTTTTTCATCTAGGAATGGTTCTGTAGAACTTAGGCTAAAAAAGTGTTCATTATAGAGAATTTAGCATTCTGCATTCACTAATTGACCACCTGATTTCTGAAATGCTTGCTATCTGTTTTTCTGTTTCCAGCATCATACTTCCCTCCACGCTGGTTAAGCCTAATGAAGTATTTGGTTCCCTAGTTTTCCCTAATTTATTCTGTGTATATGTTTGTTGGTTTTTTTTGATCCCTAGATGACCAGTTCTAATAGCCTTTGTTCCCTCAGAAAAATGTCTTCTCTTATCTGGCACATGTCTAGACTGTGGTAAACACATTTTATTGCCTCATTCAGATTGTCGTCCAACAATACTAATGAAAAACAGTCTTTCTCATCGCATAGAACGTCTCTCTCATTCTCACCCAGCCTGTTTCTGTTCAGGTGTCGTGCCCTTATCTGTCAGATGAGTGCATCATTTTGATAGAGAACCTGTTGGGATGAGGGTTGGTCAACTTCTGTCACAGTTATGGGGCTGTTGTGCATGGACGAGCAGTCTGTGGCCCTCTGGGCAAATGCTCTGTGCCAAGGCAGTGACCTGCTCTCTGCAGACAGCATTCATTCCTGTGAGTCCAGGGGGAACTGCCAGTTTTTAAAATGCAAATGTGTGCTGAAGTCCAATGATTCTGCGAAGCACTGGCATGCTGTAGCACTGGTCTGCGTAGCAGTAAATAGCATACTTCTTGCCTTGGAACTGGTGTATGTTGTGTCTGCTGACTGCATGCTTTGTGCTCTTGTCACATTCTGACTTAAGCCCGTGACTCCTTTGCCTCTGTAGAAGTGCAGCATCTTACAAGGGGAAGACTGAAGCAAGTGCTTTAAAAGAAGAAAGGTGAAGTATGTTTTGCATTAAATGCTGAATGTGTGCTGAACAAATTCATGGCTCTTATTTCCACTGTTGTAAAAGAAGTCTCTCTTTTTCTGTAAATTCCAGGTTGTAAGCCATGCCTTTGGTAAAAAGAAACATTGAACCGAGGCATCTCTGCCGAGGAGCTCTACCAGAGGGAATTACTAGTGAGCTGGAATGTGTAACGAATAGTACCCTTGCTGCCATCATACGCCAGCTAAGCAGCTTGAGTAAGTATCTGCAACTTCTTTTAAGTTCCAGCTTCCTGTTGAAAACCTGAACAAATGGAAGGCTCTAAAATAGCTCGTTGTAATAGCAAAACTGATTCAGGACATTGCCACCTATGTAATACAGTAGTATTATGCTACTTCAATGCTTTTATTCTCTTCTATGTTTTGAATTTTTATGCAGGCAGAGCCTCTCTGAGGTTTTTAAGTGTAAGGAAGAAACAACTATGACATAGTCAATTAGGAGGCTTTTCTGAGATGTGAGAAATTGGTGCTAGGTATGGAACTAGCATTTCAGTTGTTCTTGGCTTGCAGTTGTCCAAGATGAAGACAGCAAACTTCCACCTCCTGTCATTAAATAACAGATTTGAAAATTTCAGTTTTTTTAAGGTATTATTATTTCTCAGGATGAACAAAATTAAACATTCTGAAAGAATGGAATTTGCCAAAAACAAATCCGCAGGCTACTGCTAGCATTATCTCCACACAGAACAGCCTGCACAATACACCTCTCAGCTGATGCTGCAGCTAGTAATTCTAGCAGCATGCGTGGAGCACTTGCAAGGAGAATAATGCTTCTTAATAATGAGAAATCTGACTTCTTCAGAAAGCATCTAACAGCCAGCAGCTGTTGTTTGTGCTGATAAGTCTGGTCCTAGAAAAGAAACAATCAATTCATCATTTTTTCACTTTGCAAATGTAAATGGTTTGTTAAAGTCTGCGTGGTTTGACTATACATCTTACTAGATTGATGTTCAGTTTGTGGTGATACTAAATAGCCTGTGCGTAGGGAGAGAGTACCAGATACACATCGTGTTCTGCTTTCCAGTGGTCAATGATTTAGGGATTTTCTGAGCTGGAGGTTGATCTGAATCATCCTGTGTGGCAAGCTTTTGTAAACCTATCATCTCTGGAATTGTTTAGATGTGCTCAAATAGAATTCTGAATTTTTCATGCACAATGACCTGTGGCAAAATGTCCCACAATAGAAATTGTTCCCTTTCTTTCTTTTGATACCTTGGAAACATAATGGAAAGTGGTTACCTTCCATCTTTTCTGTTATCAGCTGTTATTTTTAAATCATTATCATCCTCGGTGATACGTTATAAGTTAAAGTGTCCTGTACTGTTAACATTTTTGTTAGGAGTGAAATCATTTTGTAATTCTGTAGATGTTTATTTCTGTCTGGAAGATTGAAGTTAGAGGTTTTTTTTTTAAATGTGGAGTAGCATTGTAGTCCAAACAGTGTCACAGTGACTTTTTGTCATTAATTCCCTGAAAGTTCAAGGAATGTTGGTTTTGGACTGCTAAACTTTTGAGTTGATGTTTTCAGGGGAGTATCTAAGTGGTTGTCAAATGTTTGGTTGTTTCTGAGCAGTAGCAGCTAATTTAGAGCTGAAAGTTATTTATAGTTAATGTATATTTGCATTTACTATCGTTACCTTCAGTTGCTATTTCATTTGGCAGTTGTTCTGTGTCGAGTTTCAGCAAGTGATATTTCCTGATGTCATTCAAGGGTATCTGACCTCATTTCGGTGGTGTACAATGATTGCCAGAATGTGGGTAATAGTTCCTTTACATCTCTGGCTTTTTAAATCTTGCTAGGAATGTCTAGCTTTCTCTTCTCCAGATACAGCATTGGAGCTAGTTCATCTGTTGCCTTGTGTATTCACATCCTCTTACGTCTGCTGGTGAGGCACTAGCTGAGAAACAATTCATGCCTGCTGCTTAGCAGGTTTCTCAGGTAGTCAGAAGTCCCTTCAGACAGCCCTGATGTACTTTATTAGGATGCAGTTAAAGATCTATGAGGATAAATAATGGGTCATTTGTTTTAACAGATGAATGTGATTTTTAATGAGTGAGGTCTTACAACAGTCTTATCTACAGTCTAACAGGAAAATTTGTCGTGTTTGCAGAGCATTTTTTCAGGCCGCACTTCTTGTTGTTTTTTTTTTTGCCTGTTTCAAGCCAACTGGGAGGAAATGATCGTAGAAAAATATTGTGCTGGAGCTGATGTAGTATGTCTTGCTGACAGTATCAGAGCTTATGGGTGTTCCCACAGCATGAAGCAGGGAGAGAGCAAGTGCAAGTCCTTGTTGCAGTTGTACTTTGTTTTAGTGTTTCACTGGAGGCCCACTGTAGACTCTAAAAACTGGCAGATCTGTGCTGTTGCTTACAAATTTGGCTTTCTCCTGCTCTTTTCAGGAGACATGAACAAGCACTTATCCAAAGGGAATGTGATCTCAATGGAGCTTTTTTTTCTAGTATGACTCCAGATTTGGGTTTGTTTGCAGCCAGCTGGCTTGGAGCACAGGCAGAGTAAGCAGAGTTCTATGTGAAACTGTGCTCCTTACATAAGGCAAAAGCTTGACTAGGGGGATTCACCTCCACTTGGAGGAAGAGAATCTACTATGTTGGAGGACTTGCAGCCTGTATTTGTGAGTATGATGCTTGCTTCGTAGGGTAAAACACAGAGGGAAGACCTTGAAGAAACACCATCCACAAATACTCTGTAACTTTTGGCACTGGAGTTTGGACTGATGGCAGCAGGGCTCTTGCCAATTTAAAAAACTGGTCTCTGCAACAGGATCTGTTGCACTGTGGTTTTGTTACTGACTTAAGGTTATGTCTAAGAAATAATTACACCTGATTACTTTTGAAGGCTAAGTATTAAAGCTGTAAATATACTTCTGTATTGAATGCTTCCTAATTAGATTTTATTTGGATCTGATCCTGTACATTAACAGTTGTTATTGCAAGTTGGCATTATGACTAATTGACTTTCTTTTCTTTGAGTCTTTAAATATTTCATGTTTCTTTATCTGTGACTTCTCCATTGATTCATATATGCCTGTGAGGCTGAAATTTTATTTCTAGATGAATATAAGTTGTAGCCAGTACAGAGCTCCTTTCGTTGACCCATATGCAAGTTTTACTGTACAACACATCTGGGGATGTTGTGAGCTGATGCGTCATGATGGCATCCCATGTAATTGCTGCAGAACTTGATTAGAGGTGTTATGATTTCAATTATTTGGGAAATCCCGACCTCCAGAAATGTTTAATGGTGCTTGGAAATTTATTTTGTGGTTTATTCTCTCCGGTGACCATGACAGGACCTGAGGGAACAGTATCAAGCTGTCTCAGGGGAGAGTCAGGTGGGTGTTAGGATGGCGGGCATGCAGCAGGCTGCCCAGGGCACCAACCTGCCAGAGTTCCAGAAGCATTTGTGCTGTGCTCTCACACACAAGGTTCAAGTTTAGGGTAGTCCTGTGTGGGAGTGGGGAGTTGGACATAATCATCCTTGTGGGCCTCTTCCAACTTGCGATATTCTATGAACCTATGATCAAAAATATAGCTGTGTGAAGACTACCCGTGCAAGTGCTAGGAAGGGCCACTCCTTCAATTGACATTAAAGGAGTTTGAGAAGAGGGATTTGGTGAGGCAGCATCGTGATTACATTTCCCCTCAACTGTTTCTGTGGGAAGGGGAAGCTTTAGAAGGCAAAGTGCATAATTATTATTTTTCAATAATAATTTAGATTGTCTGAATGTTGGGATGTACTTGATGGCTCTTAAATGAAAGCTCACAGTGCCAAAATCAACTCTTAAGTTGAAAGATGTACGCTTGGAACTTAAATAGCTTGTCTGCAGTTTGGTTACTGATCAAATTTTCACTTGCTTTAGAGTGGCAAGTTCTTTGTTGTTGTTGTTTGTTTGTTTTTTAAATTAATCACTATTAAAAATACATTCACAATCAAATTTTGACTTACTTTGTCTACTGACAGATAGCAGACAAGCACGCATCTGTATGGCCTTTCTAGCGGTGATGTCTTTGATCTCAACATATTAACATAAACTAGCATACATTGGAATGTATTGATGTCTTGAGCTCAGAATGCTGGTGGATGAAGAATGTAAGACATGCTTTATGTAGTTGAAGAGTTGAAAAAAGCCCAAATGAAACTGAATATGGCCAGGATACAAAGGGTAAAAACAACTAGGGAAAATGTGGGCCTTCTCCTGAATGAAATGGGAGACCTGGTTACGTAGGGCAGTGGAGAGGCTGAGGTACTGAATTCCTTATTTGCTTCTGTCTTTAGTTGCAAATCTGGCCTTCAGGAATCCTGGGTCTCAGAGACCAGGAGGAAAGGCTGGAGCAAGCAGGGTGTAACTTTTGGTGAAGGAGGATTGGGCCACAGAATTCTTGAGCAAACTGGACATTCAACAGTCCATGGGATCTGATGCAGTGCCCCCATGGGTTCTGAGGAAGCTGGCTGATGTGATTGCAAGGCCATTCTCTGTAATGTTTGGAGGTGTGTGCAGACTGGAGGAAAGCAAGTGTCTGGCCTGTTTTCAGCTAGGCAAGAAGGAGAAGCCATGAACCTACAAACTGCTAAGAGGGCCGATGGCGTTCTTAGCTGCATTAGGCAAAGCATGGCCAGCAGCTCAAGGGAGGTGATCCTCCTCCTCTTCTCAGCCCTGGTGAGGCTGCACCTGGTGTGCTGGGTCCAGTTCTGAATACCCCCAGTACAAGAGAGGCATGGACATACTGGAGAGAGCCCAGCATAAGGTCGTGAAGACACAGAAGTGACTGGAGTACCTCTGCTATGGGAGGGATTGACAGAGCATGGAAGTCTCAAGATACTGGATACAGAAATAGTAGGTGGAATTATAATTTAATGGCAACAACGTGTTTGTAGAGTAGAAGGGGGAATGAGATGTAAGCGGGTGCAGTACTGTCAGTTTAGTGGTCAGGTGGAACCTGAAATTTGTAGGGGAGTGTCTGGTGCAGGGGGAATATTAAAAATGGAGCTGAGAGAATGGCTGGGATAGGAGGTGAATGAAATGGATGACGGCATCTGGTACTTTAGGAGAAGAAAGGTCTAGGGAGGGGATGGGAAAACATAAGGTCCTATGTACCAAGAAGGGGTTGGTTTTGTCATGTGGCACTCTTATCCACTGTAGCACATTTAATTAAGATAGCATTTATGGCTACAGATCTAGACTGTTATATGATCTGTGCTGTTATAGTGATTAAGAAAACATGACAGCTGAAAGGGAGGCTGAAAAGACTGTAGATTCCTCTTTTGTACTCTGTACTCTGTCAAGTTCAGACAGACCATGGTCAACTGGGCACTGTCATCTCAGTCTCACAGAAGGCTTCAGTGACAGAGCAACATGTAGGGTAAGCATAAAGCTGAGCAAGCTTTGAGGTTTGAGGAACCTCCTTCAGTTTGTTTCACCTTGCCTTCGTTTTGACATTGGCTTATGCTTGTGTCTGTAATTAAATAAATGTTAATGACTGTAGGTTACTAGATCTTAGTTTTCTGAATTTACTTCAGCAGTAATAGCAATAATTTTAAGTCTTCTTTTTCATTGTGGAGGCAGGTTTTAATGAGCAGCCTTATGTCTTGGCAGTCTGTGTGCATATTTTTGTGTGAGTATGTGGGATTTGTTAGTTTTCTTTTTCTGTTATTTTAAGCAGATGGCCAACCTGGATGTCCAGAATAGACTTCAGGCAGCATTTAGAGTATGTTTTGAGACCATGTTCAAATATTTTGCCCAAAACTTTGCTAAACGAAGAACTATGCTGTTACAGTCCTGCAGATAGCGTTTATTATAACTGCATCATATTGAAGCCATTTGTCTTGTATTTTGTACCTCTCTAGCAAAGAGATTTCCTCGCTTCTTTTCTTATACAGGTAAACATGCTGAAGACATATTTGGTGAATTGTTTAATGAGGCTAACAGCTTCTACATCAGAGCAAATTCCCTTCAAGACAGAATCGATCGCCTTGCTGTCAAAGTTACCCAGCTGGATTCAACAGTAGAAGAAGGTAGGTAATTGCATGAAGGCGTTGAGCCAGGAGTGATGTTGACAAGGCCACTGTATTTAATTACACAACAGTCTCTCTCTTTTCAAAGTAATCTTGAACCAGTATTTCATCTTGATTTTTCCCAGCTTGCGTTGCTAAGAAAACTTGTTAGAAGAGCGAGGGGAAAAAAAAATCTCAAGTCATATAACTGTCTTCATATTTGAGTTAGTATTACTTGATGAAACCCCTAAAGTAATGGAACTATTAAGCTGCATTTGTCATGGGGAGAATTTTGGTCTGTGAATAAAATAAATCGTAAGTGAATAAGTCTGAACATTACTGGAAGTAAACGAGTGCGTTTGACAAAGTATGAGGCAGTAGATCTATTCATTTCAGGATAGGGTGGTAACAAACTGTTTTACTGGAGGCTGTTCTGGCTACAGTTACCAAAGATCTTAAAGCACTTCTTAAGGAATCGCTGCATGCCTACTTTGAATAGCTGAAATTCTCTAGGAGGTCCTAGTCACTAAAAACAGACATTTCTGCTGCTGTGTCCTCACTTGCTGAAACATTTGGTTATTAACGTCATAAATCATAGAATCATGGAGTCTTTAGAGTTGGAAGGGACCTTTAAAGGTCATCTAGTCCAACTCCCTGCCAGGGAACAGGGACATCACAGCTTGATCAGATTGTTCAGAGCCTGGTTCAACCTTGTATAAATGTCTGCAAAAATCAGGGCATCTACCACCTCTCTGGGCAACGTGTTCCAAGAAATATAAAATATTAAAATACATATACATATATATACAGTAACATCATAGATAAACAGTAAAGATGAAGATTTTGAGTAATGGCATTACATTGTTTGAAAGCACTTCCTTTAGTGAAGTGAGCAGAACATGCTTCTCTCTAGGCCTGAAAGCTGTAATATGTGTGTTTGCTTTCATGTTCAGTTACCTGTCTGAGCCAGCCACTGCATGTATGTCTTGGTGAAATCATTTCTTCTGTTTTCCAGAAAATTAAAATTTCTGACATAGAGTAAAATGTGAAATCTTTTTAATCAGGACAACAGTGTAAGTAGTATCCGCTTATTAATGGATACTACTTGAAATAAATTTAATAGTATTAATTATAAAGCTGATATGTTATATTTAATATTGCTATTCATGCCAATATTAAATGGTGCCACTGATATTTAATAGTATAATATTTAGCTTTCCATTTCTAGCTAGCTGGTAATTGGAAAGTATTGCATGATGCATATTTTTTCTGTTTTGAAAAATGTTAACTGGAAGTGAGCTTACGAGCTACATGGGAACATAAGCTAAGCTCTTATTGAACCACTAGTCAGCTTAGATTTTGAGGCATGTTGTGGTGGTAATATGAGCAAACTAGATGATATCTGTAGAGTGAACTCATTCCACGTTGAGATGGGTGGTGTCAGAGTTCATGACTTTCAAGTACATTATTTTTGGAAATGCTGTCCTCGTTAGAGGTGTTTTTTTGTGTTTGTATATGCTTTTGTTTCCTTTTTCTAAGGTCTCATTTGTATTGCAGGATACCTTCTTGTTAGTTTCCAGAGTTGTGAGAGTTATTAAAAAGAGCGTACTATAAATTGTCTTCAATTTATACTACTGCTATCACCTTCAAGATAATAAGCTGTATGCATATGAGTATGCATTTTGTTATATACAATAAATTCCAGAAATAATATCAGTATAAATAAGCCAGTGAAGACTTCAGTTCTCTGACAGTCAAACACAACACTCTCCCCTCCCCACCAAACATCAGATTGCCAAAGAATAGAAGATAACATAGTCACGTTAAATTGTGGTTGCCATTATCTGCAGCTTTTTTGTAAAGGACACTCCATCTCAGGGAAATATATTTTAAGCACAAAAGAAAGCCTAGCTAGGCTGACAAGACTGTGTACCAGCAAAGATGCAATAAGAGTATGTTATTGGAATGTACAAACCTATTTCCCTCTGTAGAGAGATGAGAAAGACTTAAGATTGTAAGACATTGTCAGTTGTATGGGAGCACAGGGAATTGAAAGATAGTAAAAGTCGTGGGATGATCTCATAGGAATTCCAGAGGCTGTAATTTAATCATTAGAGTGGGATTGAATGCTGATGGATACCAGATGTAATTATAAACCATGCTGTGACAGAGGAATATCAAACTTTGTGTTCCATGGCTGAAGCCAGGCTTTCTGCTATTAGAAATCCAGGCTGAGCCTTGTAAAAAAAAAAAAAAAAAAAAAAAAAAAAAAAAAAAAAAAAA